>NC_087193.1:4332183-4337183 GCF_035594125.1 Scylla paramamosain | reverse complement strand
GGCAAGAAAGTCATACGTAGTCCCGTGATGAGGAAAAGGTCAGCGTGTCATTGTTATTCATACAGACATACGCATTACTGTGGACGTACGTGCGCACCATGCATGGATTCACATGGCGAGAGAAGTATGAAGAACGCTTTGTGCTGGTTCAATGGCGTGAGGTTTAATTCCTGTAAGAAGCTATGACCAAGACAATGATGACGATGATGATGATGGAGGAGGAGGAGAAGGAGGAGGAAAAGGAGAAGAAAAGAACAAGGAGACTAATTAAGGTAAAAAAAAAAAAAAAGCAGCAGCAGCAGCAGCAGCAGCAGCAGCAGCAGCAGCAGCAGCAGCAGTAGTAGTAGTAGTAGTAGTAGTAGTAGTAGTAGTAGTAGTAGTAGTAGTAGTAGTAGTAGAAGAAGAAGAAGAAGAAGAAGAAGAAGAAGAAGAAGAAGAAGAAGAAGAAGAAGAAGAAGAAGAAGAAGAAGAAGAAGAAGAAGAAGAAGAAGAAGAAGAAGAAGAAGAAGAAGAAGAAGAAGAAGAAGAAGAAGAAGAAGAAGAAGTAAGTAGTAGTAGTAGTAGTAGTAGTAGTAGTAGTAGTAGTAGTAGTAGTAGTAGTAGTAGTAGTAGTAGTAGTAGTAGTAGTAGTAGTAGTAGTAGTAGTAGTAGTAGTAGTAGTAGTAGTAGTAGTAGGTGCCGTCTCTCATTCTCCCTCCTCAGATCTGCCCTCCTGTGTCTCAGGGGGACAAGGCATTCCACTCCCATACCTGCAGACTTAGGAGGCCTCGACTGCGAGGCTACAGTGGTGGAGAGTGGCATAAGAGTAGATAGAGTAGAGGTAGAATGAATTTATAGTTAACAACTAATGTTTATATTATAGAGTATTAGATATGGTTGGATGCCACAGTCATTAGCGGGAGCTGGGGCTAATGACCTCCAAGTAATGGAGCCCCTAATTGACACATCAATAAACATGGGGTGGAGGCATTATTAAAAAAAAAAAAAGTAGTAGTAGTAGTAGTAGTAGTAGTAGTAGTAGTAGTAGTAGTAGTAGTAGTAGTAGAAGAAGAAGAAGAAGAAGAAGAAGAAGAAGAAGAAGAAGAAGAAGAAGAAGAAGAAGAAGAAGAAGAAGAAGAAGAAGAAGAAGAAGAAGAAGAAGAAGAAGAAGAAGAAGAAGAAGAAGAAGAAGAATAAAAAGAAAAGAAGAAGAAGAAGAAGAAGAAGCAGCAGCAGCAGCAGCAGCAGCAGCAGCAGCAGCAGCAGCAGAAGAAGAAGAAGAAGAAGAAGAAGAAGAAGAAGAAGAAGAAGAAGAAGAAGAAGAAGAAGAAGAAGAAGAAGAAGAAGAAGAAGAAGAAGAAGAAGAAGAAGAAGAAGAAGAAGAAGAAGAAGAAGAAGAAGAAGAAGAAAAAGAAAAAGAAAAAGAAAAAGAAAAGAAGAAGAAGAAGAAGAAGAAGAAGAAGAAGAAGAAGAAACCAGTAAGACATCCTGTTTATCTGTATGAGCATAACCCACTTATCACATTTTGTCCCCTTGAGCGCCACGTGATGCAAAGCTGAGATCACACACACAATCTGTCTATTTTTAATGCATCTCTTCTGGCTAAGCTGTGTATGCCTCGGCTGGAAATATGACTACTACTACTACTACTACTACTACTACTACTACTACTACTACTAACTGACTACTACTACTACTACTATTAAAATGATATACGAACCCATGATGTCTATGCTTTGAGTCAGATCCTTAGCTACTACGCCACCAAAACACTACTACTACTACTACTACTATTACTACTACTGATGGTGATAAAATGTTCGTAGATTGATTATTATATGACCATATCTTTCCGAATAGCAATGATGATAAACAGTAGTAGTAGTAGTAGTAGTAGTAGTAGTAGTAACGTAGCAGCCAATCCTGTCATGAAATCAATTACTATTTTGTGTGTGTATGTGTGTGTATGTGTGTGTGTGTGTGTGTGTGTGTGTGTGTGTGTGTGTGTGTGTGTGTGTGTGTGTGTGTGTGTGTGTGTGTGTGTGTGTGTGTGTGTGTGTGTGTGTGTGTGTGTGTGTGTGTGCTAGTAGCGGTACAGACAGGATGTCCTGACAAAAGAGGATGCGTTACAAAACAAAACACAGAATGAATTATCTAAAAAAAAAAAAAAACATTACTCGCATTTTCATAAAGGAGGACAGAATTGTGACAAGCACCACCACCATCACCACCACTACTACTGCTAATACTGTAACAACAACAATAACTACTACTACTACTACTACTACTACTACTACTACTACTACTACTATCGCCATCATAATTATCAATGACTCAGGAGGAGGAAGAGGAGGAGTAGACATTAAAAGAAAAAAAAAAACTGAAGAGAATAAAAGTAAAAAAGGGCAAACGAAATAATAATAATAATAATAATAATAATAATAATAATAATAATAATAATAATAATAATAATGATAATAATGATAATAATAATAATAATAATAATAATAATAATAATAATAATAATAATAAGAAGAAGAAGAAGAAGAAGAAGAAGAAGAAGAAGAAGAAGAAGAAGAAGAAGAAGAAGAAGAAGAAGAAGAAGAAGAAGAAGAAGAAGAGCAACAATAGAAACAAACCCAACAACAACAACAACAACAACAACAACAACAACAACAACAACAACACTTTGTTCTATCAACTTATTAATTTTCTTTATTATTATTATTATTATTATTATTATTATTATTATTATTATTATTATTATTATTATCATTACTACTATTATTAGTTCAATTTTCTTATTTACTTGCTGTTATTTTGGGATCACTAAGAATGATGAATTTGCTTGTGGCAGCGGCTATTTGTTTGTCTTCCGCGAAATGAGGAGGAGGAGGAGGAGGAGGAGGAGGAGGAGGAGGAGGAGGAGGAGGAGGAGGAGGAGGAGGGGGTACGCTTTCATAGTCATGTGAGGTTGTAAGAAATACAAGCAGGCAAAAGGAGTGATGAGGATGAATCACAAGAAGAAGAAGAAGAAGAAGAAGAAGAAGAAGAAGAAGAAGCAAGAAGAAGAAGAAGAAGAAGAAGAAGAAGAAGAAGAAGAAGAAGAGGCGAAGAGAAAAAAAAATCTAGGAATGATAAGAATGAAAGGATAAGAATGATGAAAGATATAAATCGAAGAAAGGAGGAGGAGGAGGAGGAGGAGGAGGAGGAGGAGGAGGAAAGAAGAAGAAGACGAACAACAACATCAACAAAAACAACAACAACGAATGAATGAATATGACACACACACACACACACACACACACACGCCTCCCAACCCTCAACCCTTTTACCGCATACCATTCCCTACTCAAGTACCTGCTTCCCTCCCCCCCCTACACTGCTCTACCCATGCCAACTCACACATACCCGCGCAATGCCCCGTGATGGCACCCTTGCTGTCTGGCACCCTGACGCCCTGGCACTGCCCCGCGCCAACTTGGCACAGGGCGGCGCCATGAGGGGGAAGCTGGGTGTGGCTAGTTCACAGGTGCAACAGTCTGCTCCTGGTGTTGAAGGTATAGTGTGGTGTGGTGTGGTGTGGTGTGGTGGTGGTGGTGGTGTGGTGTGGTGGTGATGGTGTGGTGTGGTGATGTGTGGTGGTGGTGGTGGTGGTGGTGGTTGAAAGGAAGAAAATTAACCAAAATAAATTACTTGTAGAGGGAGAAAATTTAACTAAACTAACCTACTTGGAAATGGCGAAATTAAACAGACTATTTATTTATTTATTTATCTATTGGAAAGGAAGAACTTAAACAAACTATTTGGAAAGCACGAAAATGAGGAAACTACTTTATTTAATGAAAAGATGATAGCAGACCAGGCTAACTTAAAGAAAAAAAAAAAAAATGAAACAAGCTTTTACACGCGAGAAACAAAAATAATGACTGAGGAAGAAAAAAAAAAACGAAAGAAGCTTTTACACGCGGGAAACAAAAAGAATGACTAAACTAACGGGAAAAGAATCTCAATGTAAGAAAGAGAAGCAAAGTAACTTAATACAATACAAACGGGTGTAAGATTTAGCAGGTGAACTAAAAAAGAAAAAAAAATTAAAGGGAAACATTAAACAAATTACTTAAAAATACTTAAATAACCAGAAAATAAGTAAGCTAACATTCTTAATTAGGGCAAAACAAATTACTTAAAGGAAAAAAAAATAGAACTAAAGAAAGCGTAAAAATGGAAAAAAAGATTAAACGAGAGAGAGAGAGAGAGAGAGAGAGAGAGAGAGAGAGAGAGAGAGAGAGAGAGAGAGAGAGAGAGAGAGAGAGAGAGAGTTCTTTAGCGCAATATATTGGGAATGCTAATCACTTGGCCTCTCCTTCCCCTACTCTCCTACCCTTCACTTCTTCCACCTCCCTTTCCCTTCCCCACTCCTCTGCTTTACCTTCCCCGCTAACCCATTACTCATACTATATAGTGGTGGGGAGATACAATAAGGAAGATAAAAAGGAAGGGGAGGAGAGAGAGAGAGAGAGAGAGAGAGAGAGAGAGAGAGAGAGAGAGAGAGAGAGAGAGAGAGAGAGAGAGAGAGAGAGAGAGAGATAATATGCCTGAGAGTGACAGTGCCGTGGAGTTATGTTAGTGCGTCTGACAGTGTAAATCAGTGATCTAGGAGACCTGAATGGCTGATAGTGACAATAGCGAACAGTGACAAAAGTGTGAGTGACTAATAGTGACATTGTAAATAACTGACTCATTCACAAAGCCGTCCCGCGGAACAGCTTTTGAATGAAGGACACTGCAGCAAGGCCGGTTTTAAGCCTATTTGACCAGTTTTGTCAAATTGGGCTCCGCACCTTAAGGGTCCCAGCGCCAGCGACGACAGACTTACCGCTTAAAGTCTTTTCTGTATTCTAAGAGGAACACTGAAAACGTGAAATGAAGATTGATAAATTATTGTTTCTAACATTATTAATTTGTTATGCATACTATATTATTTTGGTTAAAGACGAGCATACTACATGAAATATCAA
>NC_087193.1:4309683-4314683 GCF_035594125.1 Scylla paramamosain | reverse complement strand
TGCAAGCTGTCCTGAACGCCTCGCCAAACTTCGTCACAGGCACAGAAAATCACGGTAAGAGCTCCACGTGGGAGAAATGCAACGAGAGGGGAAATTTTAAATAGAAGTGTGTTATTGTGGTTTTCAAGGGTGTTTTTGAGGTTGTTGTTGTGGTTTTCAAGTGTTTCTGGATGTTACTGTGGTTTTCAAGGGTGCTTTTGTGGGTTTTGGTGGACGTTATTGTCGTTCTTTAAGAGCGTTCGTGATTTTAGCAATGGTTTACCAGATTGCAGTGGAAGTTACGGTGGTTTTCAAGTGTTTCCATAATTTTGGTGGAAGTTACTGTGGTTTCAAGTGTTTTCATAATTCTGGTGGAAGTTGTTGTGGTTTCAAGTGTTTTCGTAAATCTGGTGGAAGTTACTGTGGTTTTTAAGAGTGCTTTCGTGATTCTAATGATAGTTTAGCAGATTCTAGATACCTTTATTGTGGCTTTCTGGTATTTTCATGGTTCCAAGGATGATACAACAGACACTAGTGGAAGCTGTTGTGGTTTTCAAAGGTGTTTTCATGATTTTAGTGACAGATTTGCAGTGTCTTGTGAAAGTTAATGGTTTTCAAGGATGTCGTGATTCTAGAGGAAAAAAGTGCTTGACGATAATTTTACACCATTAGTGGAGCAAAGATACCCATGGAAACCTGACCAATCACCTCTGGCTCCTTTAAAACTGATAAAAACCCAAGACGATTAAGAACAGTGTCCTCCACATCTTGCTACAGCTCTCTAAAATATTAAAAGTCATTTACTTAAAAAAAATATAAAAAAATCCAAGAGAGAGAGGAAGAGGGAGAGAAAGATTAAGAACGATGCAATAAGAGATGAAGAGAGAGAGAACAAGGTTAAGAAAAACGTAATAAGAGGGAATAAAGAAGAAGCAAAAGTGTGAATGATAAAAAAAAGAGAGAAAGTAAAGAAAGGTAAAAAACAAAAATGAGGAAGATTAAGAAAGATGAGATAAAAGGAAATAGGAATAAGAAAGATAAAGACGTGAGGAAGTAAGAGGGAACGAGAATAAAAAAGATGGAGAGAGAGAGAGAGAGAGAGAGAGAGAGAGAGAGAGAGAGAGAGAGAGAGAGAGAGAGAGAGAGAGAGAGAGAGATAACAAGTAAGGCGAATGAAAGACCAGATAATGAATAGAATGATTATAAAGATGACGAAAGTAAATATGAGGAAGTGAATGAAGAAAAAAAAAACTAGGGAGAAGGAATAAGAGGGAATTAAGAAAGCGAAATAGAGGATATGAGAAGAGAAAGAAAGATTAGAGGGAGTAAGAACGAATGAAAGTAAGAAAGAATAAGTAAGACGCAGTAAAAGAGGAATAAGGATAAGTGAAGAAAAGAGGAATAAAGATAAAAAAACTAGTACAAGAAAGTAAAAAGAAGGAAATAAGAGAGAGATGATAAAAAGAAAAAGTCATTGAGAGGTAATTAAGAGGGAAAGCCAATATATAGAAAGAGAATAAATGAAAAGGATAAGAAAGTGAGAGAGAGAGAGAGAGAGAGAGAGAGAGAGAGAGAGAGAGAGAGAGAGAGAGAGAGAGAGAGAGAGAGAGAGAGAGAATGATAAATATGGCAATAATGACAGAAATGATTATATATGTATGTTTTTAGACGGAAAATGAAAAAAAAGAAAGAAAGAGAAAAGAAGAAAATAAGATGCAGGAGGTGATGGATCTGGCTGAAGAGAATAATTAATGGTAGATATTACTTAAAGGAATTATTGAAGGTAAGATGCAAGGTCATATACAAAAGAAAAAATATTAATACAGACTAAGGAAACGATTTAAAAAACATTATAAAAAGACTTACGTAGATAAATTATAGTATTTTTTAGTTATTATTGAGAGAGAGAGAGAGAGAGAGAGAGAGAGAGAGAGAGAGAGAGAGAGAGAGAGAGAGAGAGAGAGAGAGAGACGGTTTTAATTGGTTGAGAAAAAAGTGTTCTGCTTATATTATTTTTAATTCAAATTACTCGTGTGTGTGTGTGTGTGTGTGTGTGTGTGTGTGTGTGTGTGTGTGTGTGTGTGTGTGTGTTTCAGTATCTCTTGGGATATGTACGTGTTCATGTATGTTTATTGGCGTGTCCATCCACTGCCAAGATAAACACACACACACACACACACACACACACACACACACACACACACACACACACACACACACACACACACACACACTCATTAATTTTCAAACACCTATTGTATTTTAATTCTCTCATGCTTATTCCTGTGTGGATTTTACTCTCTCTCTCTCTCTCTCTCTCTCTCTCTCTCTCTCTCTCTCTCTCTCTCTCTCTGTATCTTTTAACTCAATAAAGAACTGTAATTTACACACGCACAAACATCCCAAGTGGAGCACGCGGGCACGCACACACACTTTCTCGCCAGTATTGCGAACGGAAACGAGAGAGAGAGAGAGAGAGAGAGAGAGAGAGAGAGAGAGAGAGAGAGAGAGAGAGAGAGAGAGAGAGAGAGAGAGAGAGAGAGAGAGAAATACTAAAATACGAACTACTACTACTACTACCACTACTACCACTACTACTACTACTACGACTACTACTCCTACTACTACTGCTGCTACTACTATTACAACCACTATTCTTCTTCTACTTCTTCTTCTTCTTCTTATTATTATTATTATTATTATTATTATTTTTCCTCCTCCTCTTCCTCTTGTTTACTTCTACAACAACAAAAAACAACAACAGCGTCACCTAACCCTCTTCAATTAATCACAAGCTTCATTCATCCGAGGCTTCACAATCTAATCTAAACCTTTGAAGCCTCATTGCCCGGTATCACCAAGAATGTGTCGGCTCGTCTTATCTCTCACCTCAAGATGCAGCGGCGATAAGAGAGAGAGAGAGAGAGAGAGAGAGAGAGAGAGAGAGAGAGAGAGAGAGAGAGAGAGAGAGAGAGAGAGAGAGAGAGAGAGAGAGAATACCCAATAAATTATGAACGATAAAAGCAAAGAAAGACATAGACAGAAAAACAGGCAGACAGACAGACAGATGTATGTATGTATGTATGTATGTATGTATGTATGTATGTATGTATGTATGTATGTATCTCTCTCTCTCTCTCTCTCTCTCTCTCTCTCTCTCTCTCTCTCTCTCTCTCTCTCTCTCTCTCTCAGATAAACTTGTAACAGACTTAGTGATAGCACCAGCGCAGAGAGAGAGAGAGAGAGAGAGAGAGAGAGAGAGAGAGAGAGAGAGAGAGAGAGAGAGAGAGAGAGACACTTCAGCACTGTCAGTCTGTCCGTCTGTCTGTCACCTTGTCATTCATACGTGACATTCATCTTGCGCCTGTCTGTCTGTATGTCTGTATGTCCACTGCTGTGATTGCTGTGACTTGTTTGTTTGTTTCCTATCTCTCTCTCTCTCTCTCTCTCTCTCTCTCTCTCTCTCTCTCTCTCTCTCTCTCTCTCTCTCTCTCTCTCTACAAGTGGCTCCTCTTATACACTATCATTAACTTACCAACTCATTCATTCTCTCTCTCTCTCTCTCTCTCTCTCTCTCTCTCTCTCTCTCTCTCTCTCTCTCTCTCTCTCTCTCTCTCTCTCTCTCTCCTATTTTTATCTCTCCTTCAATTCAATCATTTCCTTGTCTTACCTTTACGATACTCTCTCTCTCTCTCTCTCTCTCTCTCTCTCTCTCTCTCTCTCTCTCTCTCTCTCTCTCTCTCTCTCTCTCTCAGGTCAAATAACGCGTGACCCTGAAGGTGCCGTGCCCCTTATCTAAGGAGGAGGAGGAGGAGGAGGAGGAGGAGGAGGAGGAGGAGGAGGAGGAGGAGGAGGAGAAAAGAGAGATGGATAGGACGTGGAGCAAAAAAAGTAGGAAAAATAAGTAGGGAGGATACAAAAAAAAAATCACTGTAGGTATCAAATGGGAGGAGGAGGAGGAGGAGGAGGAACACAAAGGAATACAAAGGAAAGCCATACATCAACAGATCTTCTGGTCTTTGCAAGGCTGTTTGGTAACTACTTCAAACTAGCTACAGGGAAGAGAGGACAGGGAGAGGAGGAGGAGGAGGAGGAGGAGGAGGAGGAGCAGGAGGAAAGACATATGAGGGATGGTGAATACATAACTACACCCCAGGGGGAGAGAGAGAGAGAGAGAGAGAGAGAGAGAGAGAGAGAGAGAGAGAGAGAGAGAGAGAGAGAGAGAGAGAGAGAGAGAGAGAGAGAGAGAGAGAGAGAGAGCCATGAAACAGGGTGTATCGTGACACTAGTGGAGGCACGTGACCAACGAGAGGGACGAAGAGGAGGAGGAGGAGGAGGAGAAATGAGGCCGTTCCGTTCTTTAATCTTGTAACCGGTTTGGAAGTTAGTAACAACAACAACAACAACAACAACAACAACAACAACAACAACAACAACAACAACGTATACTCGTACAAACAGGAAACAAAGAATGAAAGAAGGAATGAAAGAAAGAAAACATCGAAAATACAAAGGAGAGATAAAACTAACAGGGCTAGATTGAAGAAGAGGAGGAGGAGGAGGAGGAGGAGGAGGAGGAGGAGGAGGAGGAGGAGGAGGAGGAGGAGGAGGAGGAGGAGGAGAAGAAGAAGAAGGTAGAGATTTTCCAGTGAGTGATTTCTTCCCCTCCCTCTCTTTCTCTACCCCCTCCCCCATCTCTCCCCCTCCCTCCCCCTCTCTCTCCCTCTCCCTCTCATATAAAAGTGAGAGAGAGGTGGAGGAAAGTGTCACTCCTCTCCCAGTGCTCTCCCTTTCCTCCATGGGCCCCTCCCTCCTCCCGCCCCCTCCCGAGATCACTGTGGGCGTGCGTGGGCGTGTGCGGGCGCGCGGGCGTGAAGCGTGAGACAATTAGAGTGACTGACCGCCACCATGGGTTGTTTTGTGAGGTAAGGTGAGTGAGAGAGAGAGAGAGAGAGAGAGAGAGAGAGAGAGAGAGAGAGAGAGAGAGAGAGAGAGAGAGAGAGAGAGAGAGATTTAGTAAT
>NC_087193.1:4264683-4304683 GCF_035594125.1 Scylla paramamosain | reverse complement strand
TTTGGGAGCTTAATGAAGTGACAATGAATAGTTTTTTATTTTTTTTTCCTTAAGGCTTGCAGCACCCTTACTGGAACCCATTATATCTATTGAAGAGAATAAGTCGCGAGCACCAGCCACTTCATGGGGTTGTAACATCCTTGAAGACCCAAAAAGGACTTTAGAATCTCGTTTTATGTTTGTTATTTGACGATCTTTAAAAATAAGTTCAATGTTCTTTCTTTTTTTCTTTTTTTTAGAGTTCAGTTGCGTTCTTTTGGACGTGGAAGGCTTTCAGAGTCTATTATGAAGAAATGAATTCTGTAATAGGTATTTGCTGCTTTTTAAGGCGAACTGCAACAATTCTAGCGATACCAAAGGTCTTCAGAAACCACTAAAGAGAATTGTCGTGTATTTTTCCCCTCACTGAGAATGTTAATCCGCAGGACCCTGAGGGCATGTGGTGTGTTTGTTTATCCTTTGCTCTTATTCCTCCGCGCTGCAAAGTAGTCACGTAGTGTTAAGAGAGAGAGAGAGAGAGAGAGAGAGAGAGAGAGAGAGAGAGAGAGAGAGAGAATGGTGTTTCTTCTGTATTGCACAGGCTATGACTTTTAAAGATTTAGAACAGAATGAAAAGAATAACAGCTCAAGGAATGACGACTTTCCTGATAATGGAGACAACAAAAGACTGTCTCCCTGTCACCTTCAACTCTCCCCAGCATAATGCCTAAAGCCTTAAAAAATATTGACTTGAATAAGAAGTAAAAGTAATGGTGATGCCTGAAACTGTTCACCTCACACACACACATATACACATATATACACACACGTAGCTAACAGATCTACCACAACTAAAGAGTGACCCAAGAAAATATTTTAAACTTATAATTATGCCTTTCACTGAGATGACTACTGGCTTTGTGTGTGTGTGTGTGTGTGTGTGTGTGTGTGTGTGTGTGTGTGTGTGTGTGTGTGTGTGTGTGTGTGTGTGTGTTTCTGCAATGTTTCCTTGGGCATTCAATATCTATATGCATGGTGCTGTACAGAAGAACACAAGAACAATGGCTTAACGCTTCAAACACTAACAATCAAGTCTCTCTCTCCCCCACCAGATGGCTGTACCGGCTGGACTATGGGTTTCAGAGTCTGGACAGTGCCCTCACCACCCTGCACGTGGCCATCCAGTACCTGTGCCCAGAGCTTGCAGACCTGTGTGCTGCCTACATCTCCCAGCACCTCACTGATGCCAACGTGCTCAAGGTGATGCACCAGATCTCCCGCTACTGCCCGGCGCCCTTCGCTGCCACACCCTCTGCCCCATCCCTGGAGGTGCTGGAAGGCCACTCAGAGGAGGCCCTGCGCACCATGGCTCAGGATCTTGGTGAGGAGGGGGAGTTTCGCAACCCAACTGAGTGCTGCGTAGACCTCTTCAACGAGTGCCTTGAGATTCTGGACCGGGATGCCAGTCGGGCCCTGGAGTCTGAGGGGCTGGAGGAGCTGGACCGTGATGCCCTCGAGGTGATACTCAAGCGACAGACTCTTGGGGTGAAGAGTGAGGTGGAGGTGGTGCGGGCTGTCGTGCGGTGGACCACGGCACAGTGCAAGCGTGGTAATCTCCCTCTGACGCCCGCGAATCGACGCCAAGTGCTCGGTAACCTCCTGTACTCCATCCGTCTCCTGAAGCTCTCCTCGGACCAGGTTTCTGAAGCTTCAAAGTTTCTGGACAAGGATGAGTTTGAGTATATCCAAGCTGAGGTGTCTGGGAAGACTAAGAAGGGTATGCTTCCTCCTCCTACTCTTGCCCCATACTTGAAACTCATGTCCACAACAAGAGGCCCCATTCCCACCCCTGCGGCGGCCCCAGAGCCCCCCTCGGCAAACAGAAAGAAGTGCAGCAATAAGAAGAAGTACACCAAGAAGGAACTGATGCTGGATATTGTGTCATTCTTGGCCATCATCTTTGATTAGAGCCACTTCTTGGTGTGTGTGTGCCTTCCTTCCTTCTGCTCCTGTGAGAGTGGATCTGATCTCCTTCATTGCCTCGCCTCACCTCATATCACATCTTGCCATGTTTTCTCCTGTCTGTTCATCTCTTCTCTCTATCACTTGCATCTTTTCTGTGACTTTTTTTCATCATATTTCTATTTCACATCCATTTTCCTTGTCACAAATCAATTTTTTATGCCATTCATTCCCGGTTCTTGCCTCACAACAAACTGGGCACTATCATCATCCTCATCATCACCACTACTGTCCTGCTGTGATTGTTGCTTTTGTTGTTGTTTTGCCACAAACGTCCATTCTATTCTCAAACGCCACTTGGAGGATCCTCAAATAATACAAGAGACTTAATTTTCGCTCATCGTCAGTTCATGAACCTCAGAAAGCCACTGCACTGATTTTCTCGTCCATGCTGCGACTTGTGGGAGGCTTTGGTGATCCCCAGGCAGCAGAGGGGAGGAAACAAGCCTGGGTTTTTCAAGTGCCATACAGCATTGTCTTGTGATAAAATGATGCCATAGCAAACAAGTCCGAGCTGCTTCAATGAGAGTAAAATGTTGAGCAGGTCAGGGCCTCAGTACTGATAAGAATGAAAGATGACAATATTATTAAATCCAAATGCTGAATCCAATGGTGATGTAACTGCCATAGTGAACGCATGGTCAATCACTCTAATAGTGGTAAAAGATGTCAACTTATAGTCAAAATAGTGGTACAAGATGCCAAAATTATCAGTTCAAGGCCAAATGCTCAGTTTAATAGTGATGAAAATGCCACAGTAAACAAACTCTAACAGCAATACAAGATGCCAACTCATAGTCAAAATGCAACTCATGGTAGTAAAAAGATGCCAAAATTTATGGTTCATGTCCCAACACTGGCTCTGATGGTGATAGTCCTGCCAAAGAGATCAGTTCCTGGAAAAGTGTTGCTGCTGGTGGTGACAGAAGATGCCACGGTGAACAGTCTGTGGGTCAAACGTCACTCTTCGTCTGACGCTCGGTGACAGACACAAGGCTTGCCACAGACACTCCTCAGAGGAATCCGTAACTAGTGAGCTCTCGTTGCCAAGGCGCTTCATCTAACTACTAATTTGCTGTGTATCGTTTCAGCATTGATCCGTTCCCTATCCAGCTGTTGGCTTTACATGTGATTTATTATTATTTTTATTATTACTGCATCAGCCGGGAGATGTCTGCCTGGTGTATAGTTTGTTATTATTTTATTAAGTTTTCATCCTCAAAAGGGTGAAGTTTATTAGCTCTATGAGTGAGAGGCATTCCAAGAAGTGTCTCTATATATGTATATGTGTGACTGGATGAATATGTGTTTATGCAGTGCTCAGAGAGAGAGAGAGAGAGAGAGAGAGAGAGAGAGAGAGAGAGAGAGAGAGAGAGAGAGAGAGAGAGAGAGAGAGAGAGAGAGAGAGAGAGAGAGAGAGAGAGAGAGAGAGAGAGAGAGAGAGAGAGAGAGAGAGAGAGAGAGAGAGAGAGAGAGAGAGAGAGAGAGAGAGACATAGCTGCTTATTGTTCAAAAAAAAGTATATACAAATGTTTCTTTATGCAAAAAAATTTGCTAGTATTACGTCTATATATGTTAATTTCCTGTGAGCCATAAGAGTCTAGTCATTTGTATCTCGCATCCACTTCGCAACTCCACTTGCTGATGACACGGTGGAGTTGTCAGGTTCCGCAGCCGTCACGCCCACAATCAATGCCCAGACGGCGCTCATCCCTCCAGCACATTAAGGTTGCCCCCGCAGGGATTAGCCAAGCGGGTCGTGTCCTGCAAGTCAGGCACACCCGGCAGAGCGTGGCACATTTCCTCACACAAAATTCAATAGCCAGTGTGTGCGCTGCTGTTGTGCTGAATCTCCAACAAGGCCAAGCTGCCACTCTCCCCAGGGCTTCCAAAGTCCAGTAATTTTAAGATTGACTAACAATACAGACTGCCTCAGCCTCACAGTCATGTCATCAATCCCCTGCTGAGTCAGTGAGCTGGCTGTCACTAGCAAGGGTGTGTGGCATTGACTTCAGGGGAAGGATAAAAGGATGACATGATAAAATGTGAGAAGTGCCAGTGTGTGTCAATTCGGGCATCCTGTGCAGAGCGGTGTGAGGCTGGCAGTGGGGATTGCTGCAATCTGGCAGAATCACTCATTCTTTTATGTGGTATGAAGAACTGGGTATAAACTCTGATATGATAATGTTTATGTCTGAGATCCTAAGAAAGAGATCTTTTAAAGATTATATGTTATTGTGAAACATTGACTTGCATTGTTGAGTTTGCAGTTTGATAGTTTTTTTATTGAAACAAAGAAAGAGAATTTTATATTTTCCTCCAGGATTATAAAATCTTGATGTGATTCTATAATGTATAAGATTTTGTTGCTACTGAATTGGAAATCTATTTATTGAGTTATTATGAAATAGATAAACTTTATTCTATGGTTTCAAAATTAACGAATTAAAAAAAAGACTACCTATACCTGTATCTATATAAGAAAAATTAATGGCAACAAATTCTCCTTTAATGGATCAGAACCATTTCCAGGAGAATAATGTGTAATATTAGAAGCACTTTGGCAAACAGTAACCAGTAAACTGCAAATTGAGGGAGTATGTAGCATGTAGCAGTGGTCTCTGTGTGTCACAGTGAGACACACAGCAGCAGCTTGAGGCAGTGAGTGGGACTGAAGACCAAGGTTGTAATGCATTCAACTCAAGCTGCAAGTCAGACCTGGCCTCTGCTGGGCCATGCTGTGTTCATGTGACAGAGTAGACCACCTCTACTGACGTGTTTGTATTGGTGTGTGTGTGTCTGGGCTCTCTGTAGTTAGTTGTGCAATCTGTGCCTTTCATTTTCTTGCTTGATGTACAAATGAACAACCAGTCATGCAAGGGCTGATGGAGGAGCCTTATTCATACCCCTCATGAGGTCTGCTATAGAATGCTAATGTTACTGCAAGTACTCATATCTCTGTAATGTGTGTGCAGGTCAGCACCTCCTGTGTGCTGAAATGACACTTACTGCGTCAAATATTTTCATTACTGTAGAAATTTGTACACACATGTTGCATATAAACACACACACACACACACACACACACACACACACACACACACACACACACAGTATTGTATATCTTTTGGAAATTACATGAATTAATTACTCATGAAGAAATTTCCCTGTAGCCCAAAACTGTCAAAAAAATGCCAAAGTCAGTAAACCAAATTAAGAAAAACTTGAGTTTTCTTCTTTTCTACCCAACCTTCAGGACAGTCTGCTGCCGATGTCATGATTGTAATGACAATGATGATGATGATGAGCAAGAGGAGGGTAATAATGATGATGGTGATTTGAAAGGAAACTATGGCCAAAATTTGAAACATGAAATGATAACTACCTAACTATTCTTTCTGTGTTCAAGCAAGTATGGTATCACACACATGTACACAAACCTGACACAACTGTCTTCCTGAATTACAAAAAGACACAGAGGAAAAACAAACAGCATGAGCCTTATCAGCACTTACACAAGGCTGCCTGAGCTAAAATGCATATACCATGGAGGGTAAGCTGTGGCACTTACCCTTGGCCACGGCTCCCAGGGTCTGCAGGGACATGTTCTCCGAGATAGGGTGCAGAGGTACCAGGTCCACGGCTCCTAGTCTGGGGTGCACTCCTTCCTGCTCACTCAGGTCTATCAGTTCATAGGCTGTCTTGCATGCTGCCTCCACACTGGCGCCTGCAGTCATGAGGGATTTCAAATACTTGTAATTTAGAGCTTCTGTTATTTGTGAAGGTAAAACTGATTAGTGATTCTATGGTGATTGTTTCTGGGTTGAGAATAAAAGAATGAATCAAAGAGGAATAAAAGTGTAATGGAAGATGAAACTTAGTCTTTCTTTCTTTCTTAAGGGTATTGTAGGTTGAGTGCATCATGTTGGTGGAGGCAAAGTGTGGAGGTTCAGGGGTGGTGTGGTGCAGCAGGAGAGAAACAGCTGAGTCACTGCCTGTCATGTAGCAGTGACATCTTACATGTGATTTAATATGACAGCATAATAATTCATACAAAAGATATATCTTGTGTACCCAAAGAACTTCAAGTCATCATATCTTTTGCTTGCCTGCATTCAACAACACAAGTTTTGAAAGGAATGTATTCTTTATTTTTTTTTGTAAGAATTAGGAAGATAATGGCAGCTCAAGACTGATTTATTACATTGAAGCAACACCAAAACCAAACACATGACCAACTAATGAACAAAGAAACAGAAACTGGGAGTGACTCGGCAACAGTCCGGCTGATTGAACTGTCCTGCATTCTGCGCAATTCACATGTACGCAGCCACTTGTCCCTGCAGCAGCGGTCAAGGCAGGCAGAGCAAAGCAGTCAACTTGTACAGCCCTGTTAACACGAGGGGCTTTTTAAAATGTACATTAGGAAAGTAAGCGAAAGTGGCTATACAAACATTACCTCACATTCTTCTCAGTACAGGGTGTGGCATCATATGTTGTTATTATCTTTACTAACACGTTTAAAAATGCATCGTGTAAATATGATCTACGGCTGTGAGATGATTTCAGTAATGATCAGAGGTTAACAAAAAATCTGGTGAGAGCAAGTTTTTAATACACTGCTGTCAGCTTAGAGCAATGACTGAATGACTGCTTGAGTGTGTATGTAAGAAATTCATTTTATTTTATTTCTTACCGATCATTATTTCCTATACAGAGACGCATGTCATTCAGTGTCTAGTTAACTAAGACCCGTGCGTCAGGCTGCCATGCACTGGATTGAGCTGCCAGTTATGAATTACTTGCATTACTCCCATCACCACCACCACCACCACCACACTCACCAATACTGTCCTGGCCCGCCACAATGGTAATGACGGAGCGGTTGTAGTCGAAGTCCTGGAATATATTGAGCACCGCGGCGTTGATTTTCCATCCCTCCACCGCTGTCTTCTTCGCAGGAGGATTGACGGCGCGCAGGGCGGACTGGGCTATTCTCTCCACTAGGGCAAGGTTCCGCCCTTCAGACACGTTGAGCATGCAAGCCACCAGCTGTCGTGACATGGTAGAAGTGTACACGAGGAAAAAAAGAAATGACACCGGGATAGGCAGTGACAGACTCAGCCGGCCACGTGCGCTTGTTTACTCCTGAGGCGTTCGTGACCTTGTGTAACAGGATCCGTCCCTTTCGTCTCCTATTTAAAGCAATGTTTTCAAGAAATTCATTGATATATTGATTCATGTTTATTTTCATTTGCATTTTTTGTGTGTTTAGTAATTCTAGCATTCGTTCATACATACCTTCATTCATATTTTCTTGAGTTAAAATTCACGACGTGACATTGGTATAATGGCGCCAAAATTCAAACGGTCAATCATGGAACACAAGTGTAATTAAAGTCACAGTCAAGCCACTTTGTTTATTCCATGGCCTATAATGGATGTATGGTTTACATATTACGTGTAATGCTTGTACAGCATATTAGGAGTACAGTATTGTGACAATGGGAAGGTAATTACAATAGCATTTGATAATCACAGAAATACACCATGTTTGCCCTAATTAGACTTGCTCTCTCAGTTACTTTATTCATAAAAAAATATGAAGCAAGTCAAAATACTATTCTGCAAAAGCATAGAGTGGATCCCCGGGAAGGAAGGACAAACAATTATGAACCCTCTGCATTCAGGACACAAGGAAGTAAATCAAGAGTAATGATGATGATGCCTCTGAGGGTGAGAACTGAACAATGCTGAAGGGAAAGGCTGGGCAAAAATGAGAGATATAAATAAGAAATAAGGACTATTTACTATATAGAATACCTTTGTTTCATAGAAAATATATTTCCTTTACCTTCTCACTACTCAATTTCTCTTATCTTCATGCACAACCCTGGAAGTTGATTGCTAACTAACACTACCTTGGCATGTAAAATAATCAGGCTCCTCCCTGCCTCATTCCTGGGTGTCACTGGCATACTTGTCTGTTGTAACCTGTCTGTCTTGGTGTCTGTCACTCTAAACTGGTTGCTTTTAATTGTCTATCTGATGCTTTGTTCCCAAAAGACATAGATCTATTGTCCCAAACTGTAAGCCTTTAACTGTCTATCTCTAATGCCTCACTTTCAAGATAGATAAAGCAGATAGTCCCTTATCTAATGGTTTTGATTTGGTTTGCAAGAAAACATCATAGAATCAATAAGAATTATAAAGAGCCATTATTCTTTTTTTTTTTTTTTTTTTTACAGCCAATCCTTAAGTTGTTAAATTCCATAGATACCACAAACTTGTCTTGGTCAAACAGGTAATTCAACATGCTCTTATAGCTTCACCATTACTCACACACACTTTACCACACACAGCTTTATGGAAATGTGGTGTTTGCTTTGGAATGACGTGAATATGGACCACAGCAAGATTGTCACAACCCTTTTCTTTTCTCCTCCTAGGAAAAGTGTGTGTGTGTGTGTGTGTGTGTGTGTGTGTGTGTGTGTGTGTGTGTGTGTGTGTGTATTTTTAAAGGAGTGAGTCAAGTTCATATTCTCCTGTCCTTTTCAAAACCAAATTATTATATTTTCTTTTAAATCTATGTGTAATGAATCCGCTGATCCATTTCTGTGTGTGTGTGTGTGTGTGTGTGTGTGAGGTACATAGCTTCACAAATTTGGAATATTTTACCAAGGCAAGTACATCTAACTCACCACTTCTATTATCATAAAAAATATCCACTGATCATCATTCATAAGCACCAGTTGGTAATGACAAAACATACCTGACAGTCAACACAAACACCTGGTGTACAATTGCCCCAAGAGGTGACGTCAACCTACAAAATGTTTAATTTCATGA
The DNA here is from genome assembly GCF_035594125.1 of Scylla paramamosain. Classification (NCBI taxonomy): domain Eukaryota; kingdom Metazoa; phylum Arthropoda; class Malacostraca; order Decapoda; family Portunidae; genus Scylla; species Scylla paramamosain. The sequence goes on along the minus strand of NC_087193.1, from coordinate 4,295,833 downwards.
CCTCACTTCTTAGGCCTAATGTACAAACACTCATTTGATAGGAATTCAAAAGAAAATTATCCCAAACTAAACATTGCATAACAAACTTTAGATAATGCCAATATTTCTTCGTCTATAGTAGTATGAGGAACAAGGATTTAGGATAAATATACTACTCCAAAAATAATAACAGTTTCTACTCCTGGTATACATTGTATATTTTTTAATCCTTGTGACATTCTCCATACAACAGCAGTCCACCTGGGAGCAGACTGCCACCTCACTGCATGGAGCCCCAGGAAACATCAGTCATATACAACAATCAATGATGAATTTTGGGTCAACTCAGGCAATTTTCCAGTCAGTTCCATTCAGGATACAAAGACACCCATCAACATACTACACCTTGCCCTACAGAACTGTGAGGAAAGGCTTTCATCTCTGGTACTGAAAGATAAAACACCTCCACAGGCCACACCTTCCTGTCAGGAAACACTGCAGAGACAAGTCCTCATTTCAGCACTGGTTTGTAAAAAAATGAGCGTAGGAGTTCTCATGCTTATACAGGCGCACAACTTCCTGTCCACAAGCACTGATAGGATTGGTTCTCATTCTAGAAATTATGGGTAAAAAATTAATGGGAGTTCTCACATTTAGAGGAACATAGCTTCCTGTCTGAGAACACTAAAGAGAGAGGCTCTGGTTGCTAGTGCTAAAGAAAACTGACCATGAGTTCTCACAGGAGTACAAGCCATTAAACTAAAGGATGTGAGGCAAACAAGGGATGTCCTGAGCTGGCTTGGCTGTGTACATGAACAAGTCTGCAGGCACTGGGATGACTAGCCTGAGGGACGCTAGGCCGGGGCGCCAAACGTGATTGTTGTACGACAGAAATTGGTCAACTGAAGCAAGTCTTGTTTACATGTAAGGAACTATACATAAAGGAAAGCTTATAAGAGATATTGTAGTATGAGGAACCTCAATAAAAGTATAGTGAATAAAAAAAAAAAAAAAAAAAAAATGGCACAGAATACACTAAGCTTGTGCAGTTCACTTAGCATCATGGAACTCATAAAAAAATACACTCCGAGACACTGCATACATACATATACACACACATATATATATATTTATTTATTTATATATATATAAACATTCTCATTAACTGTATACATAGTTGAATATATATATCATATATATAAAGAACAGGTCATTGATTTGTAGAGTCTATCCATTGGTCTCTTTTGGTCACTGATATGAAACCTGTAATGATAGTTGATACTCTTTGGTTACATACTGTTCCTCTGCTCTCTGGATAATACACCCGGCACAGCCCACACCTAACACCAAACTGCACAGGCTGCCGCACACCTTAAGGTAAAGCTCTCCCTGGTGAGGGTGTCACATTGTTGACAAGGACCTACTGCTCTTACTCAACTTAAACTCTGATTAATGGATGAAACAAAATTTTTCCTTTTCAAACTTGGTGACATCCCAGTAGTGTGTGTGCGTGTGTGTGTGTGTGTGTGTGTGTGTGTGTGTGTGCGTGTGTGTGTGTGTGTACATTTTCATTGCAGCCATGTAAAGTAATGACAAAATGGTCAGAAGTTTCCTGCTCCAGTGAAGATCTGCCACTCATGTTAAGGCAATGATGAACCAAGTCAAAGTTTGCTGCCATACAAGAAGGAAACCTTATGCATCAAAAGCTCTATAACTGCCTCACGCTTGCCCCATAACTCTGCACTGGGTGATCTATACAAGGTCTGATAGATGCCTTGGTGGACACACACACACCCAAACACACACACTAAACTTTCACACCATTAACAGATAAATATTCAGTTGCCACATGCACTTCAAGGTTTATTATTCCTTTTCTTCAATTACTTCCACATCATTATATTTCTCTCATTGTTAAAGGTACATTATACTACACAGGGAGGATTCCTCTTTGACATTAACCTGATGAAGAAATCCTTGACAAAGAAAACCAACTAAAAAGGAATGACATTTTTGTTCTCCCTGTGTAGCATCAACTTAGTAAGAAGTTCACTGTGAACTAATAATAAGTAAAATAAATACTTCCAAAATGCAATTTAAGAAATTTAGTGTCCATTTTTGAAGTGATCTTTGACAGTTTCCTTATAGAAAGACTATATGAGGTCTTGAAAAGATGACAGAGGACAGTCCAACACTTTTGCATTCATTTGATGATCTGAACAGATAAGAAACAAAGGAAGTAATGAGGGAAAAGCCATACACACCAAGCTGTCACATCAGCCACATATGGTGCTACATAAACATTAACACAACCTTTGCAACACTCAACACAACACAGCAAAGTGGAAGGCATTCCCTTGCAGTGTCGTGGAATATTACCACTATTTTGTAACTTAAAACTATTAATAGCTTGCTTACCAAAATTGAACTCTACAAAAGAAGGTAATTTGAAAAGTAGCACAATCACCACAGTCTCGGCAGCAAGTCAGGAGGGCCCAACACTGCAGCACAAAGCAAACTTAACCAGTTTCTCTTAAGCTCCTTCTTGACTACTAAGGTGGCAGTATTATGAGCCTCAGTTCTGAACCACCAGAGAACAAAATTCTGTAACACTTCAACTAAATCTATGATACCAAAACTACAATTTACTAATTATTCTAATGAAGGTAAGTAATATATATATTCCAAATAAAATTTTCTGTGTGATTTTATTAATCAAAATAAGTTTATTCCAATAACTTCTTCAAATTAAGTACACAATGCAAGTATCAACTACAGATTTCATAGGATAATTTCCTTAAATATAACATTCTGACTTGGATTTTCAGAGCTAGAACTAAGGAAAGGTTTAGGATGTGCCATGGTAACCTGCTGCCTTGACTTGCCTGCCTCAGTCTCCCCATGACCTGACCCTGGACCCCTTACCCCTCCCCAGCCACCCCCACTCCCTTGAGACCTCAAACACTGACTGGTTTGCACTGCATGGCCCAGAAAACTCACTATAGATCTAGTATGGATATGCAAGTGTATTTCCCAAATGGTATACTAATTTTTTAACTACAACTAATTAAATAGAATTAGTGGTGCAGGAAAACACAAGTTGAAACAATAGTTTTTTTCTGATGTTTCCAATCCCATTATCTTAAGGAAAACTGTTGAGACATTAGAAAAAAGTAAAGTTACAGTTTCAAGCATTTTCTTGCAACACTAAGTCCATCCACAAAAAAATAAACTAAGCAGCATTCAAAGTTTCTTCAAAGTCCTCTCATTGCAGTGTTGTATTTTTAGTCAACTGTTCTGTGGTAGTAAATAAGACTGCTGCTGTCTGTACCATGACAATGAATCACAACCAAGTCTGTTTAAAATGACCACTGATGTGTGTGTGTGTGTGTGTGTGTGTGTGTGTGTGTGTGTGTGTGTGTGTGTGTGTGTGTGCGCGTGTGTGTGTGTGTGTGATTCACCTGTGGTCGTCTTCTGGTCACCCAGCCAGCCGTTACTCTACGGAAAGAACTCAGAGCTCATATTGAGCGATCTTTGGGTAGGACTGAGACCACTTATACTCCACACACTGGGACAGTGAGGTCACAACCCCTCAGGTTATATTCCATACCTACTAGCTGCTAGGTGAACTGGGGCTCACATTAAGTGGCTCACCCATTTGCCTTAAGCATATGTGTGTGTGTGTGTGTGTGTGTGTGTGTGTGTGTGTGTGTGTGTGTGTGTGTGTGTGTGTGTGTGTGTGTGTGTGTGTGTGTGTGTGTGTGTGTGTGTGTGTGTGTCTCAATTAGTAAGCTTGTGACAAAAAAATCATCTGTTTGTACTCTTAAAATATATACACATGGGCTTCTCTTTCTTGATCCATGCAAGGCAACATCTACAGGGGAGACTATCCAAGCCTGAGCTCACCACCAATCCCAGTTCCTCATGGATCTACTCTAGTAAACCAACACTCCAGGCAACACAGGTCACAGCAGCCACACACTTGACACCACTGCACTCACATCCACACAGACACCCAAGACAGGAACAGTAGTTTGCAGTGAGCAGGACCAACTCTCAGCCAGACAGGAGGGCTGCTAATGTATGTACATGCAACACAGCCCAAACCTCACGGCCTTAACTTGTGGGATATATGTATAGTAAAGCTTCCTTTCATCATGGGTTTCTGAATCTATAAGTGTTTCCAGAAATCATATTATAAGTAGCTCTGAGGTCCACAGTCCTAATGTTAAATGAAAAAGCTGAGAGGAGGCAAGGAGGACAGAAAATAAGACACATGTACAAAACACATCTGATGCCCCTCATCACAAAGGAAAATCCCTCAGGAAATCATATTAGATAACAAAAAAAAATCACAGTGGAAAGTGTTCAAGCATTTAGCAGACACACCCTAGGCAGAACAGTGACTTGCTGGATATTATACACATGCATACACACATATTTGTGCATGTGCACATATACACATTATAAATTACACATACCATCTATCAGTCTACTGACTGCTTGGGTATTTTGTTTAGCTAAGACTGAGAACTCATCCTCAGTGTGGGGATAAGTTTATTTAGGGCATTTTGTTATGATCTGCAGAAAAGTATTCATTCTATATAAAAATAAAGTTTGGATCTAACATTCACTGGTACACTATGCACAGCACATCATACAGTGTGTGTGTGTGTGTGTGTGTGTGTGTGTGTGTGTGTGTGTGTGTGTGTGTGTCCGTGTGCGTGCGTGTCTGTGTGTGTGTGTGCGTGTCAGTGTGTGTGTGTGTGTGTGTGTGTGTGTGTGTGTGTGTGTGTGTGTGTGTGTGTGTGTGTGTGTGTGTGTGTGTGTGTGTGTGTGTGTGTGTGTGTGTGTGTGCATGATAGTAAAATCTCTGGGTCTTCTCAATGATGTATTTCATCAATCATCCACTAAAAAATAAATAAAATCCTCTTATAACACTGAATCTTGGGATGTTGCACACCTCACTGGTCACCAACCTCCCACTGCAGCAGCTGTGTGGCAGGACAGCCACTCCTGATACTGAACCAATTCAAACACTCATCAATAACATGATGCCAGCACAACCAACAAATTATACAGAACTCAAGGATGCATACTCTTCCTCAGTAAGCAAAGGCTCTCTCACACAGCTACTGCCTCCCACTGCAGTCTTTGTGAACCTTGATCAATTTTAAATGATATTGTTACATGATATGATCCAACAGAACTGAAATGCCTGGAGGAGCTGCAGTGTTCCTCATCATGTACAAGAGAGCATTGACTTATCAGTATGGGGAAGGCCAGAGGCAGGTCCCCCCACTTCATTATCTTCCTTAACCTTCCACACACACCACACACCTTAACCTTCCCAACACACACACCTCAGCCTTCCACACACAACACACACCTCAGCCTCCTAACACATCACACACTTGCACTCTTAAGCAAACTAAAAACCGGGATGAATTTGGTATTGTTTTTGGGTCTGATGAATGAAAGCACTTGTGTTAAGGTAAGTTGCCCTTAGGTGAATTTCTCCTAAAAGAAATTCCACCATGAAAAGTTAGCTTGGTCTAAGTAAAGTGAAATTGTTTTAGGTGAAATGTTCATGGGTGAAGTTTACAAATTTACTTGAAACTCAGTGATATAAATATTTTGCATTTACAGAGTACAGTAATTCTGAATGCCAGCAAGTGATAAAAAGATCTCACAAGAATACAAAATCCACAAATGCAATGCTACATACAAGCACATCTTTTATCAAAATGCCTGTAGCCAATTTTCTGAATCACTCCCACATTAAGCTACAGAATGTTTACAGATGATGTACCAGCAGCATCACATAAGATAATGCATTCCCTCACACATCAATTTTTCACCATGAACTATTAATGAGGTGTTTAAATAGCACATGTGCATCCACTTCAAGTATGACTAATACTTGCAACTTTCTTTCTGACACACACACACACACACACACACACACACACACTCAGATGCACACAAGCATATTAGTTTTCCACAAGACACTCCACGGAAATCATAAAAGGGAATGACGTCCGTGTATGATGTTCTTTTCTGCAGTTATTGTGACAAAGGAATCATCCCGAGGCTGCACTGTCAGCCTGTGATGTGGAATATGTTTTTGAGGGATATTTAATCATAACTCTTGATGGGACAATTAAGAACCAGCACACATTTCCCCTTCCCTAACTACTCCTCACACACTCTACACTTGCTCTGTCAGCCGCTACAATTCGGACACGTAATGGAATGGTTGTTAATTTTCTGGTGATGCTGAAACATTGTGGTGTGTTTTCTTGTTATTTTACTGACAATTGTGGTTGTTTACATGGAATGCGTATAAGGCTGTACAATTAGGAATGCCTCAGTTCTTCAAGTGTATCATAATGTCAAGAGTGTCCACAGCTTTCTGTTCCTGACTTGACTTGCACAACACAGCATCGCATTTGGAAGAATCAGGGAGACGGACACAGACAAGATGAATTGACTTCATGACACACACACACACTCATTCAGTCAGTCATTCTCGGCACCTGCTACGCCGTCTGTGGCTCTTGGTACACAATGTTAGAAAGAAAGCAGACTTGTAGCAGACTTCAAATAAATAAAACACGAAACTCAAGTCATGAATGCTCCATTTGTGACAAGGAAAACAGGAGGAAGAGGAGGAAGGACAATGATGCAAAAATGATGATGGAATTAGGGAGGTGGAGAAACAGTTATGATGCACCAAAAAAAATGTATTGAACAGTTTCCTAGGCAGCTTGAAGCACCAGTGTGACATCTGGCCAGACACCCACCCGTCCCACCTGCTCTCCTGCTCAAGTAAGATCCCACACTAACGAAAGACGTTTTTCCCCGGTACTGCAGGACAAGTGAACTAAAGGTATGAGTTGGTGTTTGGTGCCTGGCTTCCTTCCTTCCTTCCTGCCGTGTGTGGAGGAGAATGCTTCGTGTCAGCTGCACCTTTTGAGGTTTGGATGACATTCAACCCTGGAAACAGATGCAGAATTGTGATGAATTACTGTAAATGTAGAAGCAGGATGTACAGGATGAAGTTCAGAAAGTAAAGATGTTTGAATGAATGAAGGAAGTTATTCTCAAAAGAAGTATACATATCAGGAATGGATTGGAAGTGCTGATAAAGAATTTAAGTGCACATCAACATAAGGAAAAACTAGACAAACAGAGATAAAAGACAGAGCCACATGAGTTAAGTTCACAGTCTATGTATTGCAACCAGATACATACATACACACACAAACACACACTATGCATTTTTTGAGGAAGCAGTGTGGGAAAACAGTACACATACAAAAAATGACCAAGCATTACAAGATTGACTCAGTCCTGTACTATAAAGAAAACTTCAACATGGTATAAGTCTGAGTGATGAAAACACAAAAGTGTGTTAATTTTTTTAACTTACAGATTAACACTTTTCTCCATCAAAATACAAGTTCACTATTTTTTTCTTCCCATTCATGCATTTTTTATACCAAGTTAAGAATTCTCCTGCAAATCTGTGTCAATTTTTTTTATCTGAGAATTAACACTTTTCTGTCAAAATATAAGAAGTTCACCAATTTTCTGTGTTTCTTTTCCCTTCATGCATTTTTTACACCAAGCTTAAATATTCCAAACAGTACAAATTAAAACAGGAAACACCGAGTAAGTCCAAGCCACCCACCTCACTGCCTCACTGGAATTCATCATCGGAGCTCAACAGCATCGTCTTCTCATTATAGGCGACCCGTCCATTTCCGTTCCGCCCTCCATTCTGTGGCCCCCTTCCACCACCTCCCGTGCCACCACCACTGTTCCCATGGCCCCCACTCATCCCATTTATCCCGTTGCTGCTATTTGAGCGGGGCGCCTCATCTGCGTCATATGTGCTCACTGCGGTGTGTCCCGATCCTCTGGTGGTGCCTCCTGGAGTGTGGGAGTGGGCCAGGGTAGTGACAGGAGAGAGAGAGAGATAGGCAAGGTCAGTTATGGTAAAGCTTGTTATGTCTTGCTTGGGTTGTTGGGTAAGGTGGGGACAGGAGGGGTTAGGGTTTGGATAAAGGTGGTTTGAGGTTTTATAAGTGTGTGTGTGTGTGTGTGTGTGTGTGTGTGTGTGTGTGTGTGTGTGTGTGTGTGTGTGTGTGTGTGTGTGTGTGTGTGTGTGTGTGTGTGTGTGTGTGTGTGTGTGTGTGTGTGTGTGTGCACATGCGTTAATAAAATGGCTTAGATGTCTGTTTATTTACAATTTACTAACTTGGTCTGGGCTACGTTTACTTAAATGACAGATTGGACTGGCATGTGTTAAGTTAAATTGATGGATGGAATCAAAATGTACTGTAAGGGTTTCCAGTACCAAGCTAAAATTTTATTGCATGGCACTAAGGCAAAAATATATTACATGAATAAACAACTCTATGCTAGATCAACAAAGACAACATTGGATATAAGCTGCCAAAGTCATCTGGCATAAATATTTAAGGCATGATAAACTCATACAAGTTTTAAGACATGTAAGAAAGGATGAGTTATGGCCAAACTTGATCAGAAATCTAATGGAGAGATCAGACAAGGCTGACTTGAGAAATTCAAATTTAGTGGGAGTCGAGAATCTGGCTATCAGTGATGCATGTTGAGGCAAAGGTGACAAGGATTAGGTCTTATGTAGCCATGAATAAGGAAAAGACTGGATTAAACAATTGGGGGTGGAAGTTATGTTTGAAAGGTAAATGTGTAAATGTGTATAATGGTCCAGAAAGGATAAGGGAAGGGAAGGGATAAGGAAAGGAAAGGAAAGGGAGGAGGGAAAGGGTAGGGAAAGGAAGGGAAGGGATAAGGAGAGGGATGGGAAGGGAACACTGGAGGGTGAAATGGAGGACATGTGACAGAATATAAGAGCAACATTTGTTGTGACTTTCAATTTCTTAAGAAATCATGCAGTGACTTTTGAAAATGGTAATCTATGCTTTGTGTGCAGCCAGACGCCATTTTAACCTTCTCATTGCAACAGAGCAAGAGCCAAACTGTGTGACTGGACTTCATGTCAGCAGATTAAGGGAGAACAAAAATATGTGATACAAAAAATCATGCTGCACTGAAAACCAAAACTAAGTGGTCAAACAAAACAGGATATAGTGCTTAAAAAAAAAAAAAAAAAAAAAAAAAAAAAAAAAAAAAAAAAAAAAAACTGAATAATGAAGCAGGATAAGGCAGGCTGGCACACACGTGCACAAACAACACACTGCCACACATCAGTCATCATTAACACCACACACAAAGGAAGGAGGGAAAAAACATGTGTGTATCTATACAAACATACACAGTAAATGAAGTCAACATATTACATTCAAAATTATACAATGCAAAGCAAATACAAAGCACAGAAAACATACCCAGCTTACCGTGCACAATACACACCACAATATTAATATAATTTAGGAGAATAAGCAAGCATTACTGGCAGTTTCAAGGCAGAGTGAGATTATCAACAGAAAAAATTAAGTGAGACAGAATGAAGGAGAAAGAGAGAGTGAAAGATGGAAAGACAGACACATAACAAGGACAAGAATAATTTAGACACTCCTCAATAACCAGTTACAGCAAGGCTAAATAAATACAGGGAAAGATGCATTTTCCTGCCTATCACCCTAACACACACACACTAACACCTGCTGTGAAGGGAGCAACAGAGCACCACAAAGGAACAGAGGCATGTATGTTTCTTGCCTCTGTGATTCAATGGCCTGCAGAATGGCAGTGGTAGTGGTGGTGAGTCTTTACATGTTTTCCTGGAGTGTTTTCACCCTCATGTTGTTTGCAAGTTTCTGCTATATAAATTTTCCCCAGAAAGATTCCATCCACACAATTTCCTGTTGATAAATTTGCTTAGATTTTTATGGTGTGAATTATTGTGGGTGAAATTTAAAAGGAGGAATCTTGGTGAGTGGAATTTACACAGAAGCACCTCACACTGAGACACTGCCATGGGTAAAACTTCTAAGATGAGACTGTTGTGGGTGTTATGGGAGGAGTGAACACGTGAGGAGTGTATTGGCTGTTCAAATTCCTCTGCTGCATCATTTCTCTCATAACACGGAATATGAAATGTGCTCATGAGAAGTAACAAGGATGAAGCAGAAATACATCATTATCTAACATTCCGGCTGCCACCTTCTTCAGGGATATGTAGAAACAGGGTATGTAGCAACTGAAGAGGGCAAAAAGCTGAAATGTCTGAAAATAAGGTACTTCCGTTCCATCCTGTCTTTCCTCAAACAAACTTATTTACACAACAGTTCAGGGCATAGCAACACTCGTCCACACAACAAACTGAATGCATCACAACATTCAGCATTCTGGCACTGGCAAAAGTGGCTTTCTATTAATTTGTACATGTTTACAACAGCTGCAAGAGAACCTGACATTTCCCCAACAAGGCTCTACACACCAAAACTTTTATTCAGGTGAGTGAGAACGTGTTTCCCTTATAAAATCACTTGGCACACAGAAATGCAGAACAAAGGGTCAGTAATCCACTCCCTGTCTCAGTAAGGTCTTCATTGGATAGAGGACCTTAATGAAATGTATGAGAAAGGAGAATAGTTCAGCTTCTTTCTGTGCTTCCCTACACCAGTACCTCCATCTGTGTGTTTCATCTGTTAGCATGGTCTGTATACTGATGTCAATCCCACAACCACATTATACCAGACAATAAACAATTCAATGTAAGTAAAAATTGTCTAGCTAATATCTGTGCACTTGTTCTTAGTCATCATTTAATTAATTGTGGACAGAAACCTTAAGTCCCTCACACAAGACACTGAAACTTAGTGAATCTATGACACAAAATGAAGGGAGAGGAGGCATTATAGAACAGCACAAACAGGTGACAAGAATGACAGGGAAGCTGCAGTGAGTATTTCTCACCTAAAAAGGAAAGTGGTATTACTGGTGCTGCCACAATACAAGTGCAAAGGAAGGAAGGAAAAGTAATCAATACCTGCAATGTTTTTTTCCTTAAATCTGAAGAAGGAAAATGTACCCTGCTTATAGTAGATCAAGTTTATATGAAATAAAAGTCCCAGCCTCAGAATCAGAAGAGTAATAAGTGTGTTGGTGCAATGAGTAGTTAGGTAAACCAGGATTAGAGATCTCAGACACAGGAAATTATCACCCAATAATGTTTGCATCATAAATGTGATGAGCACCCACACTTCTGTACAAGTTGTCACCAGACTGGCTCATGTTGCAGCAGGCAAGGCTTGAAACTTATGATGTATAAAACTGTTGCCTCAGCTACTGTCTGCCTCCACATGCACTTTGCACAGATTAAGTCCAGGAAATTTATCTGGAGCTCAAATCAGTAAAATGGTTTCTGAAGTTTCAAAAAAGGTGCTATTTTATAATTGGGATGAATTATCAATGGACATTATGAGTTACAGGTTATGTGAAAAGTTGTGGATTCAGAGCTCAATTTGCACCACTCACTACTTTGTAGTGGACTGTAACATCTAAATGCAGCACTTTTATTATCTAGTAAACAGTACTAATCATGTTAACTTTCACAGCACAGCCTTGAATACCAGGACATGAGCCAGTAGGTGTGAGGCAAGGAAGAGCCCAGAGGAATGACCAGGAGGAGACCCCAAGAGAAGAACCTTCAGCACCCAACCCAGCACCACATCACCCCTCAGAATGAACCAAGCTGGGCAGGAATGACCCACAGGGAACTGTGCATTTTTTCTTTTACGTTTCATGGCTTTCACTGTTATAGATAAGAGCAAGACTAAGTTCAGTGACAGCTCAAGTTGCTCAGATTTTTACTTCTCTAAAACTTGCATGCAACAAAATCAAACTATGAATTGTGATGGGGCTATAGTTACTTGCTGCATTATTGATAAGAGTAAATTACTTTTTGAAAACATAAATCATAAATGTGATACAGGAATTACTAGTTCTCTGCCACACTACAGACCATGACTTCATTTCCTTGGTAACCTGAGTGCACCTGTTCCACAGAGCCATTCCTGCCACACCTGCTCCTGTGACACTACATACACTGGAGTTTAGCTTAGATCCCATCACTGTCACTCCTGCTTAACAGTAATGAGACTGAGGCTGCTGCCGAGACACCGCCCAACACTCATGGCAGAGGTGCTGTGTCTGCCTGCACTCGTCAAGACTCAGACCACCCGGCACAGCTCACCACAATGTACCACCACCAGTGTGTGTCAAGCAGAATGTCATGCAGTTGTTGCCACACTGGTCACAATACACCAGGACGTGTGAAGCTTCCTTACTGGTTTAGTGGTTATAAGATTTTATTTTTACTAAACATGCTCAGTATCACTTATTACATTCATTATTGGTGTCAGATTGATCCCTTTTCTTTACTTTTCAGTTTAAATATAATGAATTACAGCCAGCTCACTAAGATCTGCACATTTCTGCAAAAGCTGGATATAGAAAACAAGAAAGTGGCAGTGATCCGCTGATCCTCACTGAGTGGCAAGGCTTACATGGGATGACACTTTTGGTGATGGTGGGAGTGAAGCATCAACACAACACAAACACCTGAGTGTGTGGGCAGCACCTAGGCAGCACAGCCTCAGAGGGACAGGACTAAATGTTAAGACAAGTGTATATGAGTGTGTGTGTGTGTGTGTGTGTGTGTGCATGTACGTATGACAGGGCAGCAGGGGAGGCCAGAGGCGATCCTCCCTCGGGCACGGCACCTTTGGAGGGCGGTGGAGGCAGCCTAGTAATCTGCTGGGCCTGTGTTGTTGAGGGAACGGCACTCGAGATGACACTGAGGCCTGACCCCACCACAGTGGTCCCCGCCCCCCCACCACTGCCACCACGGCCCCGCGCAGGGTGAGTGGTGGCAGTGGTGGTGGGGTCGGGAGTGCCAGCGGTGGTGGTGGAGGTTGAGACGGGCAGGAGGTCAGGTCGCAGCTCCTCCATGTCGTGGCTCTGCGTCAGTACCTGTGTGGGGCGGCCTCCTCCCCCTAGTGGGGTGTGGGGGTGAACAGTGATGGTTATTGCTCATGTACTTGCTGATGATGGTGGTGGTGGTGGTGGTGGTGGGGATGATATGATACTGAAAGCTCTTATTTAAATTAGTCAATTCTTTTATATGATTTTTTGTGTGTGTGTGTCAACTTAAGGATTCACACACTGGACAGATGGGTTGTGTGGGGAGCACACTCACCACACCACCACCAAGCCAATTGCTTCAGAATAACAGTGGTAGTTCAAATTATTTAATGGTACAAAACTCATGTCACACTAAACAAGGGCTTTCTTTATATTAAATGTAATGGAACTAAGTGAGAATGACATCAAATATTCATGTAATGTTGAAATGTCATCCTGGTGTGGTGTCTGTAATTATGTAATGAACAACAATGCATCATGTGGTGGACACACACAAGTTTTTACCACACCTGCATCAATACTCCATGTAGTAAACCGTATTTAGAGTGAAAAGTACAAAATACCTAAATTACCTCATCAAAAATCAACTTACACCATGTAAGAATAAAAGAAAAACAACAAATTGAAAAAGTCTAATCTAATTCTGACTTTCTTGGCACATCTATCCAGAATGGAAAAATCAGATAATAAACTAAAAAGTAAATAAAAAAAAATAATGATAAAAAAAATAAAAAAAATAAAAAAAATAAATAAATAAAAATGATGTACCCTCCATCTTGTGTACAGCAGTGTATTTACCTGCAAAAATAAGACTTCACACAAAACAAAACACTAAATGGTAAACTGCATTCCTAGCCCAACATCATATTTCGATCAACAGGAAGAGGAAACAACAGCTAATGTTTTACTGCTCTAATCCTGCAGCATTATGGCCTTGATGGAGGCTTGGGAGTGGTGGTGGTGAGCTATACTGTCAGGCTAAATAACAGCAACAAGGGAGCTATGGGCAGTGAGGCAAGGTATACAATATTCGGTGTCTTAGCTACAGCCCAGACCTTTGACGGCCTCCAGCTCCTGCTCAAGCTCCTGCAGAAACACCATGGCACTCACAGTTTGTTGGCCTGAGTGACACAACCAACAATTACTGGAATGTTGTGGTATGGACAGGGAAACCAGGACATGAGTTAACTTATCATGTTCTTGATTCCCTCTCCAATCAATTCATAATTTCCTTTATATAATTTTTAGTGGTAAACATGTTGCGCCATCTGGACTTCACTTGCATGAAATGGAAAGAAGAGTAGAATGAGCTGACAGCAGATCCTCTAATAGATAAGGATGAGAATAAGTTGGTACACCAGGAACAGACTTCAATCCTCTGCAAACTTCAAGTACTTCTTAAACCTCCCACTCTGAGTAACCTAGGTGCAGGAAGTCATGGGAAACCTAATGAATTCAACCACTCAGATAAACAAGGACATTTATAAGTCTGTTGAGAGAGTGATTAGACCAAAAACCCGAGGATGCATTACGAGTAAGTAAGTAGTCTCTCTCTCCTCCAGAAGGCTGTGTACATACAGGAGAGTTAATGGAAAGTGGTACTCCATAACATCATTCTTTAAAGCATGCATAAGAAAGCTTTAGTTGATAATGTGCCTGAAGGCTTTGTGGCTACCACAGCTTGACATGAGTGGTGTACTTAATCTTTAATCTCTCTATCCAACACCATCTTATGAACACGTGTTTAATCTAGACAGGTAGGTAATTTGAGTTCAAAACACACCACTATCATCATCATCATTCAATCATTTGTTTTGTGAGCAAGTTTCACGTTTACATGGGTCAGTTTTCACCAGCAGGCAGTACTGTGCTGAGCTGGAGGGTTCCGTGGCACTCTTCATCAAGTTATGCTCTTTATGAATCTTTTCCATCAGAACTTAATCACTCAATCTTTTTGGTTCTCTCCTTGGGGAACATTTCTCATTCTGACTTCCCTTGCTTGGCTACTGGCACTCTGTTATCCCCTGTTCAATGCCCTTGCTTGGCTACTGGCTCTCTGTTGTCCCCTGTCCACTGCCAAACAGATATTTGTCTGTATTTCATTGACTTGCTCACTCTTTATCAGTTTATCTGTTCCTAACTTGAACTTATCTCTCACACTGACACTGCACATCTGCTTCACCAGGCTCAATTTTGCATGCTCCAGGGGGATACATACATAATAATTGTAAAACAACCTATGATTCACAATTTCTCTTACATCTCATTATTCTACACTGGTAGCTTAAGATATGGGTCCTCATGAGCCCAACACTTCAAGGGCATCAACACCCTGTCACACCACATTTCACCCTTAGCAGCTGATGAAATGGTTGACGGAGGTAATTTGACTAAAGCTTTCATCAAGGTGAGAAAGGTTAGTAATGCATGCAAGTGATGAACAATTATTACATCAAGTGAAATAGTTTAGGAAAAAAATAAGGCTAGGACTCTTAAAATTAAGTAAAAACAGCAGCTGCTCAATGCACTGCAACAGCACATTCATGTCTGCTGCAGAGGATGGGAGAGGTTGGTAATATGGAGGTCTGAATGGAACACAGTACATACAGCAAGCAGTCATGCCAAGAGGGACATGCTGGGCCTTGTTGCTGCTTGGTCAACACAGTCCTACCCAACAACGAAGTACTTTGAGAGTTCAGTAGTGAGTTAGATATACCAATACTTCTTGTTAGTGAAATCTTAAGCTTGAAAAGTTTTAAATATGAGGCAAGGAAGAAACAATTTTAAGTAATGAAGTGATGTGGCCAAGACTCATTCTTCTGGTGAGTGGCTTATAATTATCACCAATATTTGCAATTTGTACAGTTCTGGTCTAAAGTCAAGTAACAGACTTCAATGCATTTAGGTTTCCCTCAATCTCATGTCCTCTGATAAGCTAAGACTACCAATTGTCAGGTGTTTTAAGACTGTCAGCGATCAGAGGGCATGACTGATGGACAACACAAGACAGTGGAAGTGAGTGAAGCATATTACTGGACTTCTGACAATGAATATACCATAATTTTCTTTTTTCCCAATTCATGCACAGCCAACAAGAATCAGGCTACATAAGCATTCTGAATTATTGTTTTTTGTCCCAGAAGCATAATCATTTCAAACATCACAAGTTCCTTCTTCATATTATTCAGAGTTCCCTTCTTATGAACAGGATATCTTTCTAACACTTTTGAAATTCAGTAAATAACCCCAAGGAGTGTGTAAGTTTATGGTGACAATTTTGGAACATTTGCAGGATAAGTGGATGAAAACAATAACTTTTCTACTTCAAGACACAAGCAATGAAAGTTATGGAGCTCTAAGCCAGAGACTGTCATGAGCTGGGAACTCTTGGTATTAATAAACTTTAAGTGGAACTGATGTTAAGTATCAACCATGTAGTTTATTTATGCTTAAGAATGTCACTATCAAGGCCACCATCACCAGGTTCTTTTATGATGAGCTGAATTATAAAACTTTTTTTAAACTTTAGATTTTGCAAGTATTTTATGAAGCACTGAAATACCCTCAATCTTAGCATCTTTCAATTATCAAGAGCAGAATATAAATTTGTAATGCAGTTCTGGTAAAAATTTAAAGGGAAAAATAACTAAATTTTCCGTGTCTCTCAGCCTTTACTTACCTCCTCCTATACCAACACTGCGGGTGAAGTGGCTGCCTGGAGGGGACGTACCTGCACTGTACTGGGTGTACTGCTGGTACTGCGGGTGGAAGTTGTGGATGGCGTCTGTCATGATGTCCTTGGGGTTCATGGTTTCCTGGGAATGACAGTGGAGCACCACTGTTAAGTATTCATTGGTACTGTAAATCATAAAGCTGCATTTTTTATAACTGATTCCTGACTTTGTTGGCACTCACACCCAAACTCCATAACTTCAAAGTAGTATCTATACATAATAAGCTTCTTGGAACACCTATTCTGGATTTTCAGGAATAATAGAGAATATGAATTTTTACTCCTAAACTCAGGGGAAAATGTGAATAAAATAAGTTGTCATTCTGAAGATTATTGTCTTGACATGGAAGTATTGTGTAGTGATACATTTACCTTTGTTATTATGAAGGCATATTGCAAAGAAAAATGGTGCACAAAGAATTAATTGAATAGGCATCCCTAGAAGAACACTCACAGCCACTGAAATGAAGAGAAGTGAGTAAAAAAAATCTCTTGCAAGGCACTGGAACAACCAAGGCCAGCCTAAACACTGGTAGCCACTCACCTTGAGGGAGGAGGAGATACTCTGCATGGTAACACTGCGGCCTGGCCCGGAGACGGTGAAGTCTCCGTAGATCTGGTAGGGGAAGGCATAGCGCAAAGCCACCGAGGCGAAGAACATCTCCACACAGATGATGAAGTTCTGGTAGCCGGCTGAGACGGTGCCAGTGTTGAGGTGCGGGTCGGCCTTGATCACGTTGGCTTTCTCCAGGATGGCAAGTAACACACCTGAGGGGAGTGTCAGGTTAGGGAAGGCTGGGACACACACACACACAGACACACACACACACACACACACACACACACACACACACACACACACACACACACACACTTTCTCTCTCTAAGAAGCTCCAGCATCAGAAAAGCTAGGCATCAATATAAAAACTAAGACCCTGTACTGTATTATATTTTGGCTATAAATAAGTGTTTAAATATTTTCTCTCTCTTCTCTTTACATCCTTTAACACATCTACTACTACTATTACTACAATTAAGACAACAATTACTATTATCCTAATGGTAAACTCCAGAACACCCAGCCAGCTTCTGTATTTGAAGACATGTATCCTCTAACTTAAGATAATTCAACTGACTGATCTCTTAAGGGACTGACACCTTAGTGGGTCTTTTACCTCCTCTTTCATGATAATAATAAATAAAAACCTACCATAATAACTAGCACAACATAGTAACAACACCCTGAGACTTGTACCTTGCCAGAAGGAGAGGAAGATGACGGACTTGATGGTGAAAAACTTCAGTACTGGATCGTAGGGCTGCAGCAAGTCCCGGGTGGCAAAGTAGAAGAGGAAGAGGCTGTACAGGGCCAGTGACACCGATATGTTGTAGATGATGGTGATGTAGAGGTAGCCACCCTCGGGACTGTAGGGGAGACAGGAGGAAAGTGTGTTTAGTGCTGTAGGTGGTGATGATGGTGGTGTACAAGAGGTGTAGATATTTTTCTGAGTAAGTGAAGCACAGGTCCGGTCACACACACGCACACACACAGACCACTGCCCGCAGACACTCACCTCCAGTCACCATCCCGGTACTTCCCAAGGAACTGCAGGATGATGGTAATGAATGCCATGGCCGGTTTGACGAAGCAGAACTGGAGTGTCGCCTGCTTGCAAAACCTCAGGAACCCAATGGTGTAGGTCTTCCCTGCCAGGCAGCAGGTGCCGTACATGCAGGACGACCTGAAGGGGAGAGGCAGACATTAATGGTGATAAGAATACAAGGATTATTATAAGTGAAGGTACACATATTGAAGGAAATAGGATGCATAGAGGGTATTTTGAAGCTAGTTAGTTATGTAAGGAAAATAAAAGGATACAAGGAGGTTAAAAATGAAACTAGGAATATGTAATGGAAGTAAATTGCCACAGGAAATGAAACTAGAGATGTGTAAAGGAAAAAGTGTATGAAAATGGAAAAAAAAAGACTAACAAGAAGGGTAGGCATAGAAAAAAATAAGATAAAAGTTGTTAGTAAAGAAATTAATCTTGAAAAAAATAAATAAGAAAATAAATAAGGCAAAAAGTTGTTAGCAAGGAAAAGAATACAAGAAACTGAAAAGAAAGAAAAACAGAAAAGATATCTACAGATGAAAATAAGGTGAGAAGTTGTTAGTTGTATGAAAATGAAAGTAAAGCAACTGAAAAGATATGTATAGAAGAAATAAGACAAGTTTAGTAAGAGAAGGTCAAGAAGTAGGTATGTTAGTTAAATAAATGAAGCAGTAGGAGGCAAATACATGATTAAAAAAAAAAAGGGGAGGGGGGAGAGGGAGTGAAGAAGAAGAAGAGAGAAAAAATTTAGTTTAATAAGAGGAACAAAGACATACAAGTGATCATTTTGCATTCCTCAAGTTGCCAAGTGATCAAATTCCAAATATTCAGCAAATGGGGGAAAGAAATTTAAAAACAGTGATAGGGGACATTGATTCATGACTCCCCTTTCATCTCTCTTTGACAGCTGCCTTATATACACACACACACATTACTACTACTACTACTACTACTACTACTACTACTACTACTACTACTACTACTGCTGCTGCTGCTGCTGTCACCACCACTCACCTGATTGGCTTGCCTCTGATCTCACTCATAATGTTGCCCTCGCCACCCAGGTACTCATAACACAAGCTCAGGAAGTTATAAATCACAAAAGCTGTGGAAAAAAAATGGAAAGTAGTCAGTTTGGTTTCTCAGTCAATTAAATTGTAGGTGTAACTCTATGAGAAAAAATATCAATGAAGTTACTAATATAATATGTGGTTATCTAGTATGATTTGCTGTAATACTGAGGTGTTTATGAGGAAAGAATATTCCTAACAAAATTTCATGAGCGAGTTATCATATATATAAATTAAAAGGCAGTTTATAATGCTACTGTACACATATGAACATCAAACACACACACACAAAACTCCTTTCCTTGGCAAAATATTCCTTTAAACACCCTCACACACCTACACCTTTATAAAACACTCCCTAGGCTGTATTAAAGTAGCAAACACACACATACACACACACACACACACACACACACACACACCAAGAACACTCGTGAATCTTAAGCACTGACTGACTAAATGAGAAACAGAACCGAACCTAAACCGGCACAATCTCGTTTCTCACACACACATACACACACACACACCACACACATACCAAGAATACCCATGAATCTTAAGCAACGAATGACCAAATGAGAGAGCCACCACAGGAGACAGAACCAGACCAGCATAACCTCTAACACAATCTGTTACCCTTCAACACCCACCTTCATAGCAATCCCTGACGGTGTTGAAGTAGATGTAGTTGTCCATGTTGTAGAAGAGCAAGGAGAGCCAGGAGTCGAAGGCATAGATGGGGACGAACAGCAGAATTCTTACTATCCATCTCTGCTCTGCTGGATTGCTGTAGTAACGCAGGTGTTGGTAGATCTGTTAGGGAATGTGGTGGTAAGTGGGAGTGAACTGAATTTTTTATTTACATAGTGGTGTATTTGTCTTTTTTCTTTTTTTTTCTAACATTACAATAAGGTCAAGGGTTTAAAGAATGAGGAGAAAAAGGGAAGGGAGTGAGGGAACTGGGTCATCATGCTGTTTTCAAAAATTTAACTAGAGAATAATAAAAAGTTTGCCATCTTTGTAGGTTGATTGACTGACTGACTGACTAAACCTGCCAAAACAAACACAGCCCACACATCCATACACTGACTCCTATGCATCATTTTCAAAGGTCACAGAAGTAAATAATGAGACCGACACACGTTTTTTTTTTCACTGAACCCTTAGTAAAACCACCACTGGAAAAAAAAGAAAAAAAAAGAAAAGAAAAAACTTGAAAACCTTAATAATCTCCACTAATACCTGTTGAAAACTGAGATAAGTCACCAAATAGAGAATCACAACACAGAGAACATAATGTGGTTAGGCAGTGAGAGTGGTGGTAATGGTGGTTAGCCTGGTTAGTGAAGGTTACAGCAGTTAGTGGTGGTAGTGGTAATGGTAATGGTGGTGGTATGGGGTGAGGAGAGGCTGCGTGGTTAAGGGGAAAGTAATAGGAGGGAGAGAAGCAGCAGTATTAGGTGTAAGATTAAAAAAAAAAAAAAAAAAAAAAAAAAAAAAAAAAAAAAAAGGCAGGTGAGGATGAAAACTGGTCATTTCTTTGTGATAGAGAAAGATGGGGTAGAGAAATATAATAATAAAAACGTGAAATAACAATGATAATGATGAATGAAAAAAAAACTTGCAATAGCTATACTTGCACCAATACTACTACTACTACTACTACTACTACTTTTTTTTTTATGTAGGAAGGACACTGGCCAAGGGCAACAAAAATCCAATAAAAAAATATGCCCACTGAAATGCCAGTCCCATAAAAGGGTCAAAGCAGTGGTCAAAAATTGATGAATAAGTGTACTAACTACGGCAGCACTACTAATAACAACATAAGGCATGCAGTGTTGAACCAAATTTAGTCCAGGCCGGGAAATTATGAGGAAAGCAGGTGGCGGTGCTGAAACACGGTATGCAACAGGTGTGAGAGAGAGAGAGGAGAGAGGAGGAGAGAGAGAGAGAGAGAGAGAGAGAGAGAGAGAGAGAGAGAGAGAGAGAGAGAGAGAGACTAAACGTTAATTTCATAAGCCCAGAGAATACCAGGCATGTGATATTAGCAAGGGAGCCCACACACACACACACACACACACACACACACATACACACACTGACCTTGACTCGTGGAAAACAAAAGCAGTATACGTAGAGGGAAGGAAAGCGTGTAAAGGAAGGCTAGAGGGGAGGCACAAACAGGGGGTGGCGGGAGGGGGGAAGGACGCGACTGGGGGTAGGAGGGGAGGGTTAGCATTACGTCATCTATTGCGTCATTGTTTTGATTTGGCTCAGATTACGTCATACCAGTCCTCTTTAAGAAATGGTGACTTTAAAAAAAAAAAACTTGGGGATTTAAGTACGATTTGCTGTTACCAGAGAGAGAGAGAGAGAGAGAGAGAGAGAGAGAGAGAGAGAGAGAGAGAGAGAGAGAGAGAGAGAGAGAGAGAGAGAGAGAGAGAGAGAGAGAGACTTTCAATTCCAACAAATGAGGAATCTTGTAAAAACTTACATATCTTCGTAAATACACAAGCCATCGATCAGCGCACGCGTACACACACACACACACACACACACACACACACACACACACACACACACACACACACACACACACACACACACACCTAATTTACTGAGAGAGAGAGAGAGAGAGAGAGAGAGAGAGAGAGAGAGAGAGAGAGAGAGAGAGAGAGAGAGAGAGAGAGAGAGAGAGAGAGAGAGAGAGAGAGAGGTGCTATTACAAATCAGGGAATTCCAGATAAAAAATATTTTCCCACTTCCTTGTCCTCTCTCTCTCTCTCTCTCTCTCTCTCTCTCTCTCTCTCTCTCTTTCTCTCTCTGGATCAAACTAGCTCAATGGTGACTCATCCAGGAGAGAGAGAGAGAGAGAGAGAGAGAGAGAGAGAGAGAGAGAGAGAGAGAGAGAGAGAGAGAGAGAGAGAGAGAGAGAGAGAGAGAGAGAGAGAGAGAGAGAGAGAGAGAGAGAGTCCCTTAGGCAGAAGAAGAATCGATATTGGGGTGAAGGCCGTATCTTTCCCCCCTCCCCATCCCCCCATCTCATCTCCCCTCTCTTCCTTCCCCTACCTCTCCCCTCCTCCATCTTTCCTTCCACATTTCCCTTCCCCCTACTCTCTCTCTCTCTCTTGCACCTGACAAAAAAGAGCAATGCAAGAGAGAGAGAGAGAGAGAGAGAGAGAGAGAGAGAGAGAGAGAGAGAGAGAGAGAGAGAGAGAGAGAGAGAGAGAGAGAGGGGGGAGAGGAGAACGTGGGAGCAAACGGGAGCATTAACCTGTAGTGTAAATGTATCTCTCTCTCTCTCTCTCTCTCTCTCTCTCTCTCTCTCTCTCTCTCTCTCTCTCAATGGAAATTATGACAAAAGTAGTTTGTGTAAAATGCTGATGAACAATGGATGCAATTACAAGGAGGAGGAGGAGGAGGAGGAGGAGGAGGAGGAGGAGGAGGAGGAGGAGGAGGAGGAGGAGGAGGAGGAGGAGGAGGAGGAGGAGGTGGTCTGACTTTTTTACCTTTCAAGAATGCTTACCTTTTACTAATTCTCTCTCTCTCTCTCTCGCTCTCTCTCTCTCTGGATCGAACTGATACAGCGAGAGAGAGAGAGAGAGAGAGAGAGAGAGAGAGAGAGAGAGAGAGAGAGAGAGAGAGAGAGAGAGAGAGAGAGAGAGAGAGAGAGAGAGAGAGAGAGAGAGAGAGGGGGGGGCATTGTTCTCAGTGACACATAAAGAATGTGGTGTGTATCCTTACCACCACAAATTGTTCGTTCCTGTGATATTAACTTTTTATCCGGTTTACCAGAGAGGAAGTTGGGTTGGGTTAGGTTAGGTTAGGTTAAGTTTAGTTAGGTTAAGTTAGGTTAAGTTAGGTTAGGTTTAGTTTAGGTTGGGTTGGGTTAGGTTAGTAGGTTAAGTTTTGTTAGATTTATTTTAATGTTTTTTTGGGGGGTATACATTTCTGCTTGTTTACGTGTGTGTGTGGAAGGGGGTTCAGTTTCAGTTTTATTTAAGGAAAGTACATAAACATTGGGATAACATGAGTTATCCCAGTTACACACACACACACACACACACACACACACACAATAAAAAAAAGGGGGGGGAAATTAAGGAAACAACAGAAATATATAGTACTAGTAAAGGGGGATAAATAAGAATAATAATAAAAAAAAAATATATATATATATATATATATATATATATATATATATATATATATATATATATATATATATATATATATATATATATATATATATATATATATATATATATATATATATATATATATATATTGCGACGGAAACGGTTACTGTATTCATTGAAGGCACATCACAATCTGCCAGAAAAATGTAATCAGGGACGAAAATGTTGGACAGATGGAAAAAAAAAAAAATACCAAACAAGCAAACTGGCTCATACGAAACACACGCTGGGAAGTCACACACACACACACACACATCTGCAAATTAAATTAACCGATGTCAATGTTCTGCTTTCTTCCTTGCCCCTCTCTCTCTCTCTCTCTCTCTCTCTCTCTCTCTCTCTCTCTCTCTCTCTCTCTCTCTCTCTCTCTCTCTCTCAATACAAACTACATACCAATCTTTTTTTATTTCGTTATAATTGCATGAGAGAAAGTGTGTGTGTGTGTGTGTGTGTGTGTGTGTGTGTGTGTGTGTGTGTGAGAGAGAGAGAGAGAGAGAGAGAGAGAGAGAGAGAGAGAGAGAGAGAGAGAGAGAGAGAGAGAGAGAGAGAGAGAGAGAGAGAGAGAGAGAGAGAGAGAGAGAGAGAGAGAGAGAGAGAGAATTTCCAGGTGAAGGCCCAGGTAGAAAATAGGAAAGTAATGCAGGAGGAGGAAGAGGAGGAACATTAGGAAGATATAAAGATAACAGAAAAAAGATAAAAAACAGTAATTATTATCTTTCATCTTTGACATTACTCTCTCTCTCTCTCTCTCTCTCTCTCTCTCTCTCTCTCTCTCTCTCTCTCTCTCTCTCAAATGCCAAAAAAAAAAAAAAAAAAAGATGAAACTAGTTGTAATCTTTCCCACACGATATGAAACCAACCACCACCACCACCACCACAATGCTGTATAGCAGGTCATTAAGTGCAAAAAAAAAAAAAAAAAAAAAAAAGTGTGTGTGTGTGTGTGTGTGTGTGTGTGTGTGTGTGTGCGCGCTTCAGTCATGACGTACATACACAAATAGACCTGACATCACCCTTGCCTGACCACACACCTACACACACACACCTACAAACCTTTCTTCCTACTCTCTCTCTCTCTCTCTCTCTCTCTCTCTCTCTCTCTCTCTGAAGGAACAATAAGCAACAATAACAATAAAAATAAACGAAAAAGTAAATAAAAATGAAAAAAAAACAACAACAATTACAAAACAACAAAGCACAAGAAAGATTACAAGCAACTCAACACAAAACGATCACAAACAGATAAGCTTGTTAATTCTTCCTTTGTGTTCCCTTGTGCCTCCAGGTATATCCAGGTACTGATTACGTAACACATGGTCTCTACTCACCTGTCTGCTCTCGTGACTAACACACATAGAGGATTTGTGCATGTCCCCCCCTCACTGCCCCCTAACCCCAACTCTCTCTCTTTCTCTCTCTCTCTCCTCTTCCTTCGTTTTTTTTTCTTTTTTCTTCCTCCTCCTTACTTGTTTCTTTCTTCCTCCTTTTCTCTTCTTATCGTCATTATCTCGTCTCTTTCTCCTCCTCTTCTTCCTCCTCTTATTGTTACCGTCATGCTCCTCCTCCTAATCTTCTTCCTCCTTCCTAACCTCCTCATTGTTATCGTCATGCACATCTTCCTCTTCCTAATCTTCTTCCTCCTCCTCCTCTTCCTCTTCCTCAATTTTCTAGTTCATGTATTTCTTTGATTTCTTTTGTTGTTTTTGCTCTCTCTCTCTCTCTCTCTCTCTCTCTCTCTCTCTCTCTCTCTCTCTCTCTCTCTCTCTCTCTCTCTCTCTCCAGTCAATTTTTTTTCATTCTCTTTTTTTCTACTCCAACTTTTCTTTAAACTTCTTCATTTATTGCTTTTTCTCTTCCTCCTCCTCCTCCTCTTTTCGTTTCCCTCGTTCATTCATTTGTTTTTCCCTCTCTTCCTCTTTCCTGTGTCATCGATTGGAGGTTATTTTTAATCCGTCTGTCTGTATGTCTGTCTTCCTCTTCTTCTTCTTCCTCCTCCTCTTTCTCTTCCACCATTTTGTCCACGCGAAGGAATAAATCAAGTAGTAGTAGTAGTAGTAGTAGTAGTAGTAATAGTAGTAGTAGTAGAAGAAGAAATATAATTAATAACAATCATTAGTATTTTCGAGAGAGAGAGAGAGAGAGAGAGAGAGAGAGAGAGAGAGAGAGAGAGAGAGAGAGAGAGAGAGAGAGAGAGAGAGAGAGAGAGAGTCCAGTTTCTCAGAATATTACAAGCATGGGAAGATCTCAAAGGTAATTACGGAGGAGGAGGAAGAGGAGGAGGAGGAGGAGGAGGAGGAGGAGGAGGAGGAGTAAAGGATAATAAGATAACAACATGAAATAATGAATAGAAGAGAACGTGGGGTAGATAAAAATGAAGGAAGAGAAGAAGGAAAACAAAGAAGAGAAGAAAGACAAGACAGGAAGAGGAGGAGGAGGAGGAGATAAAAAGATAAGGAAGACAAAGAGAAGAGAAAGACAGAAGGAGGAAGATGAAAAGATGATGAAAAAAGAAGAAGAAAAGAGAAGGATAAGACAAAGAACAGAAGAGGGACAAGGAGGAGGAGGAGGAGGAGGAGGAGGAGGAGGAGGAGGAGGAGGAGGAGGAGGAGGACCTGGCATTAATCCAAAGTTTACACAAGCCACACAGGAGGAACGCGGAACGGAACACTGGACACGAGGAACGGAACGGAACGCTTTTATGAACAAGAGGAACGCGGAACGGAACGCAGTTATTATAGACAAAAGAAACACGGAACGGAACAGCCTAACTTGATCTAACAGTGAACGCATCAAAGAAAACGGAAGTAGTGGCTGACTGACGAAATAGAAAACGGACTGATAAGCATTGGAACGGGGTGAACTAAGTGGAACGGAATGGATTGAATGAAAATAAGTGGAGAGAAACTATAAAAGAAGAGAATAAACACGATGATAATGATGATGATTAGTTAATAGTAATAAATGATGATAATGAGAGAGAGAGAGAGAGAGAGAGAGAGAGAGAGAGAGAGAGAGAGAGAGAGAGAGAGAGAGAGAGAGAGAGAGAGAGAGAGAGAGAGAGAGAGAGAGCGTAAACGGTTGAAGGATGAGCTGTGGAATGTGGTGGAGGAGGAGGAGGAGATCAATAATCAATAACGATGCAAAAGAAGAATATAAGAAATAAGAGAGAGAGAGAGAGAGAGAGAGAGAGAGAGAGAGAGAGAGAGAGAGAGAGAGAGAGAGAGAGAGAGAGAGAGAGAGAGAGAGAGAGAGAGATTAAATGTCGTCAATAATTAACTAATTTTGCAAGGCTATAAAAAGTAATTAGATTTTAGCCTACCACATTGAGAGAGAGAGAGAGAGAGAGAGAGAGAGAGAGAGAGAGAGAGAGAGAGAGAGAGAGAGAGAGAGAGAGAGATAAAAAGATTCTTAGAAATTAATCATGAAAGGAAATTAATAAACAAACGAATAAACGAAAAAGGAAAATAGAAAGAAGGAAAACACACACACACACACACACACACACACACACACACACACACACACACACACACACACACACACACACGCCTTTTCCTGTTACGCCTCCGTTACTCACACAAGTTACCCCCCTCTCTCTCTCTCTCTCTCTCTCTCTCTCTCTCTCTCTCTCTCTCTCTCTCTCTCTCAAAGCCGTCACCTACATTTGCTTTCACACTGCCTTGGAGAAAAAAAAAAAGAGCTGAAAAAGAGGAGGAGGAGGAGGAGGAGGAGGAGGAGGAGGAGGAGGAGGAGGAGGAGGAGGAGGAGGAGGAGGAGCGAGTGAGCTAAACAGGAAGACGACAACCCACATACCACACAGAACCCGCCCCAACACACACACACACACACACACACACACACACACACACACACACACACACACACACACACACACGGTAAGGTAATGATGTAATATATGGCTTTATTACGAATTCAGAACCTCAAGGCATAGGTCGAGAGAGAGAGAGAGAGAGAGAGAGAGAGAGAGAGAGAGAGAGAGAGAGAGAGAGAGAGAGAGAGAGAGAGAGAGAGAGAGAGAGAGAGAGTGTGTTGGTGACGTGGCACAGGTATCTACACACAACAGGTAAGACCAAAGGAAAGTGTTGCGTGTGTGTGTGTGTGTGTGTGTGTGTGTGTGTGTGTGTGTGTGTGTGTGTGTGTGTGTGTGTGTGTGTGTGTATGAAAGTCTATATGAATGTAAATAAAACAATAGATAAAAAAAGTTACAGCAAAATATAAATAAATAATAAGGAAATTTATCTAGGTGAATAAAATAGAGAAAGGAATTTAAAGGGGTACATAAATAAATGTGTGCAATATATGGGTGTTGTAAAGATGCAAGGAATTCAGAACACAGGACTGTAACAAATATCTATATGGTAATAAAAATAGATAAATAAATAAATACATAGGAAATACACTAGAACTTAAAAGGAAAAAGCAAGATATATACATTAAAATTTGAAACTGTAGATAATAAATAATATAAAATAAAATAATGATGAAATGAAACAAAAAAAAATACAAGTTATATATAAAAGTTAAGAAAGTGAACGAAAATAAAAAAGATACAAAACTGACGTAAAAAAAAACACGAATTACATGAAAGTTACGAAATAGAACGGAAATAAATATAGCGAAGGAAAAAAAGTTACGATGTTGAAGAAAAAATGTAAAAAAAAAAAAAGTTGCGAAAATAAAGAATTGAAGAACAGAAGGTATGCATTACGAGAAAGTCACAAATAAAAGTAAAAAAAAATAAGTAAAAAAAATAAATAAAAAATAAAATAAAATAATAATAAAAAAAAATCAGAGTAACGAGATTGCAAATAGAAAGACACAGAAGGAAAAAAATGAAAATAAAAATAAAAGCCAGAGGAAAACAAAGAACAATACGAGAGAGAGAGAGAGAGAGAGAGAGAGAGAGAGAGAGAGAGAGAGAGAGAGAGAGAGAGAGAGAGAGAGAGAGAGAGAGAGATATCAATACACATACACCAATTTCTTCTACCATGACTACTACTACTACTACTACTACCACCACCACCACCACCACCACCACCACCACTATTACACTAACAATGGCGGCCCGATAGCGATAGCCGAGCCGATAACATTATTCTGACGCAATGCCGATAATGCCTCCCTCCCCATGATAGCTCAGGAGGAGGAGGAGGAGGAGGAGGAGGAGGATGTGAAAAAATTAAAAAGTAACGTTACACTCCAAGTTACTTTAATCACAAGCAGAAGAAGAAGAAGAAGAAGAAGAAGAAGAAGAAGAAGAAGAAGAAGAAGAGTAGGAGGAGGAAGAAGAACAAGAAGACAAACAAATACTTAAGCCACCACAACCTCCTCTCTTCCTCTTCCTTCTTCTTTTTAAAACAACAACAACAACAACAACAACAACAACAACAACAACAACAACAACAACAACAACAACAACCATTTACTTAATTACGCAAGCTGAACGCTGATTGGCCGCCTAAACTAACCAATGAACGGTCTCTTCTCTCTCCCCCCCACCAAACATTGCAACAGGAAGTGTGGAGAGAGAGAGAGAGAGAGAGAGAGAGAGAGAGAGAGAGAGAGAGAGAGAGAGAGAGAGAGAGAGAGAGAGAGAGAGAGAGAGAGAGAGAGAGAGGAAAGCGGAAAGGAAAAGGAGTTTCATTATATATCCACAAAATATTCTCTCTCTCTCTCTCTCTCTCTCTCTCTCTCTCTCATTCATTCATGGAAAAGTGGGAGAGAATAGAAATAAAAAATAAAACAAAGAAAAGAGAAATTTGAGAGAGAGAGAGAGAGAGAGAGAGAGAGAGAGAGAGAGAGAGAGAGAGAGAGAGAGAGAGAGAGAGAGAGAGAGAGAGAGAGAGAGAGAGAGAGAGAGAGAGAGAGAGAGAGAGAGAGAGAGAGAGGATAAACAACAGGTAGATAAGACCTTAATAATTTTCCCATCACGTGATGAGAGAGAGAGAGAGAGAGAGAGAGAGAGAGAGAGAGAGAGAGAGAGAGAGAGAGAGAGAGAGAGAGAGAGAGAGAGAGAGAGAGAGAGAGAGAGAGAGAGAGACTGTAAGGAAAAATGAAAAAAGGAAATAAAACAAAATGAAAGAAAATAAGGAGATAAAAAAAATAGAAAACAAAAAAAATACGAAGGAAAAAAGGAAAACAAAAAAAATAAATAATGAAAAAAGGAAGAGAGGAAATGTAATAAATAAGAAAGGGAATAAATAAAGATAAAGGTGAGGAGGATGAGAAAATAACACACCTTTAACACAGGTAAGACACACAGACAGACAGATAAAGTGGGAAAAAGACAACACTAATTTCCTCTCTCTCTCTCTCTCTCTCTCTCTCTCTCTCTCTCTCTCTCTCTCTCTCTCTCTCTCTCTCTCTCTCTCTCTCTCGTTTTCATTCTCAAAAGACGAGACTAATTTCCTACTGCTCTCTCTCTCTCTCTCTCTCTCTCTCTCTCTCTCTCTCTCTCTCTCTCTCTCTCTCTCAGTAATTATTAAGAACTACAAGGTAATTACACACGAGAGAGAGAGAGAGAGAGAGAGAGAGAGAGAGAGAGAGAGAGAGAGAGAGAGAGAGAGAGAGAGAGAGAGAGAGAGAGAGAGAGAGAGAGAGAGAGAGTGTGAAAGAGAGTATACAAAAACAAGGGTAATATATTTTTTAAAAGAACTGATTAAGAACACTGAGGAGGAGGAGGAGGAGGAGGAGGAGGAGGAGGAGGAGGAGGAGGAGGAGGAGGAGGAGGAGGAGGAGGAGGAGGAGGAGGAGGAGGAGGAGAGCAGTGTCTTCATCTTAAGGCTTAATTCGGCTAAAATTCTGAAGGTAAAAAAAAAATAAATAATAATAATAATAATAAATAAATAAACTTAATGACGTTATCTTGCCAGCCAGGAAAACAAAAGATTTAAAGCTTGTGAGGAGGAGGAGGAGGAGGAGGAGGAGGAGGAGGAGGAGGAGGAGGAGGAGGAGGGAGAGTCTGTTGGTGAAAGGATAATTTATTTTTAGTATAATGGCTGAGAGAGAGAGAGAGAGAGAGAGAGAGAGAGAGAGAGAGAGAGAGAGAGAGAGAGAGAGAGAGAGAGAGAGAGAGAGAGAGAGAGAGAGAGAGAGAGAGAGAGAGAGAGAGAGAGAGAGAGAGATATGAAAGTTACCTCGCTCCCACGGAAACAATAACAAACGAAGGAAGTGAGAGTAGAGGAGAAAGCTACTACTACTACTACTACTACTACTACTACTACTACAATCAAGAGTAGTAGTAGTAGTAGTAGTAGTAGTAGTAATCAGTATTTCCAGTTATTCTTTTTATTTACAAACACATACGAGAGAGAGAGAGAGAGAGAGAGAGAGAGAGAGAGAGAGAGAGAGAGAGAGAGAGAGAGAGAGAGAGAGAGAGAGAGAGAGAGAGAGCTTCTTCCCATAGGTCAGTGAGTAACACTTCCACCTTCAATCAATATATGTTCACAGGTGGCTGGAGGAGGAGGAGGAAGAGGAAGAGGAGGAGGAAGAAGAGGAGGAGGAGGAGGAGGAGGAGGAGGAGGAGACACGTAAAATATTGATCACCCAAGGATACAGTCTCTCTCTCTCTCTCTCTCTCTCTCTCTC
>NC_087193.1:4244683-4259683 GCF_035594125.1 Scylla paramamosain | reverse complement strand
ATCTTACCCACACATGTCCCCCTTGCTCTCTCTCTCTCTCTCTCTCTCTCTCTCTCTGTATCAAGGACAAAGAACAGAGCATCACATCTCACCCAAGCAGGTTTTTCTTTTCTTTCTCTCTCTCTCTCTCTCTCTCTCTCTCTCAACAAAAGGAAACCGAATAAATTTCATAGCAGATTTGCATTGCAGATTCACTACTACTACTACCACCACCACCACCACCACCACCACCACCACCACCACAGTAAATAATAATAATAAATGTAGGGATGCAAAGAATATGCCAAGTGGTTTTAATAAAATCTCAAGGACTTTTATGAAATTAATCTAGCCACACACATGTACACCCACACCCACACCCACACACACCCACACCCGCACAGTTACCTCACAAAACATAATAATTCTGCTTTTAAACACACACACACACACACACACACACACACACACACACACACACACACACACACACACGTCAAAAAAAAGCCACACATTTCAGGAAGAGGCTTAGAGAGAGAGAGAGAGAGAGAGAGAGAGAGAGAGAGAGAGAGAGAGAGAGGAGAGAGAGAGAGAGAGAGAGAGAGAGAGAGAGAGGAGAGAGAGAGAGAGAGAGAGAGAGAGAGAGAGGAGAGAGAGAGAGAGGAGAGAGGAGAGAGAGAGAGAGAGAGAGAGAGAGGGGATTAATGCAAGGCTTCTTAGGGTGTTGTGCATGCATTCTGTCTGTTCCGGCCACTGTCTGTGTCTATCCTTCTATTTTGAGTCTGTTCCCTGGTGGGTTGTGGTGCTGAAGCCTTGTGAGTGTTACTGGTGGTGGTGGTGGTGGGTGGTGTGTTAAGTTCTGCATCTGATCTATTTCTTTAGTTTTTTTTTTGTGTGTTTTTGTGTGTATATTTTTTCTTTGTGTGTGTGTGCGTGCGTGTGTGTGTGTGTGTGTGTGTGTGTTTGGGGAAGTTAAGCATGCACCATTTCCTTCATAAACTAACAAAACCCACCACACTATATGGATAAAAAAAAAAAACCTTGAAAACACCACACAACTCAACACTACACATAGAAAGGGCACTGCAACACACCACCACAACACCACACCACACCACAATGCACCACAAACTTCCACCACAAACCCCAAACATAGCTGACCACAGACCAAAAGGTGAGAGACACACACACACACACACACACACACACACACACACACACACACACACACACACACACACACACACACACACACACACACCACCACCGCCACCACCATAACTATCAATAACACCTTTCCTTGCCTTTGTCCTGCCTCTAAGTAATTACAAGAGGAAAGCCACAGAATACCTAATAATTTGATAATATTCACAGTTAATGACAAGGAAACCACAGTCTTTCTCTTCTAACCTTGACAGAACCACACCCACACACACACACACACACATTGTACCTTGTAATTATATATGTCACTTAAAAATTACCTTAAATTACACAAGGAATTATAATTTCTATACACATTAGCATAGTCTCTCTCTCTCTCTCTTATCTGAAAAATTTTCTTTCTCTTTTATTCAGGTCTCTCTCTCTCTCTTGCATTCTTAAACAAACTCCATTTCATTTTTCCTCTCTCATATTGAATTTCCAAACATTTCCATAAGCTTCTATAAAAAAAAAAGCTCTCTCTACTTCTCTAGTTGGGTTAGGTTGGACAGCAACCTCCCTTGTGTTCCCTAGAAAAAACAATATGTCCTTCTCTAGTTAGGTTAAGTTAGACACTTATCCTTTAATTTTTGATGACCACTTTTGACTTATTCGGGGACTGGCATCTCGGTGGGGCTTTTTTTTTTTTTTTTCATTATAATTTTGTTGCCCTTAGCCAGTGCCCCTCCTACATCAAAAAAAGACAGCAACTCCCTTGTGTTCCCTGGAAAAACAATACTCTGTTCTTCTCTAGTTAGGTTAGACAGCACCCTTCCTTGTATTCCCCAGTCCTACACTTACCTGGTGGCATGTGATGAGCAGGGCGGCCCACACGAAGGCACCAGCGATGGCCTGAGCTGCTGTGGTCTGGACGAAGGGCAGGTCATCGATGGGGATGTTGGTGGGACTCATGGTGCCTGGGGAGGTGAGGGGTGGCAGGCTGGTGGTGGAGGCATCGATCATGGTTGTGGGGATGGTCGTAGCTTCTGGGGGGTGGAGGAGTCCGCATCCCCACTTCCTGTGCTCATCTTGTGTGGTGCACCTGGCAGGGAGATATCAGGGTGTTTTAGGTGTGGTGAGGTGAGGTGAGGTGAGGTGAGGTGAGGTGAGGTGAGGTGAGGTTTGGTTTGGTATGGTTTCTTGGTATGGTATGGGGTTGGTATGGTTTGGGTTGGGTAGGATGGCTTTAGTTTTGTGAAGTGAAGTGATGAATACGTGGGTTTTGTTAAGTTTGGTAAAATGAAGATGGATTTGGTTAAGTAAGGTTAGATTAGGTGAAGGATTTGGTTAAGTTAGCTACAAGATAATTATTAAGAGTACACTCACAGCACTATTTCCTATTGTCTTCGGCTCCTTCCCTCTACAGTCTTGATAAGGCAATGTATCAACCAATGGGGACAACTATACACACCCACCAGGACTCTTACTAATGGGCTATGACAGGAAGAAAGCCAAGGCAATCTCTTAAAGGGACACCACCCAGCCACCCATCCACTACCCACCCCGCCCAGCCCTGCCACCAACCTTGACATTTCACAAAACATATCAGAAAGACATCAATGAACAATGCGCCAGGTGTGCACTATAATGACGCCTTGCTAACTGTACCTGACCTCTCACTTGTCACAGAGGTACAATCAGGGACAGATGTCATGTCACCTGCCACACACACACACACACATACACTCTGATCGCCTTTAAATCTATCAATTATTACGTTTTGGTATGTACGAGTTCTTTATCTATTTTTTTTGACTATCAGTAAAGAAGGTGACAGATGAGGATAACCAACAATAAAGTGAAAAATATTATGTATTAGTTTGCCAGGAAAAATCGTAACTCGGACTGCCAAAATGTGACGGGTGACATTGTGAATTCACCGTAACAAGTAAACAAGGAAAGAAACAGCGGTGATGATGCTTGACAACACATGATGGAGGCACAGAGGATGCGTTGTAGTGTTGCAGTGTTCCTAGAGATGACAAACGGCTGAAACACACATGAATTAGGAGTAATCAACAGATGAGTCACCTGTGATTAAGTGAGAGAGAGAGAGAGAGAGAGAGAGAGAGAGAGAGAGAGAGAGAGAGAGAGAGAGAGAGAGAGAGAGAGAGAGAGAGAGAGAGAGAGAGAGAGAGAGAGAGAGAGAGAGAAAATGGGATGTGTGTGTGTGTGTGTGTGTGTGTGTGTGTGTGTGTGTGTGTGTGTGTGTGTGTGTGTGTGTGTGTGTGTGTGTGTGTGTGTGTGTGTGTGTGTGTGTGTGTGTGTGTGTGTGTGTGTGTGTGTGTGTGTGTGTCAATAAGGCACTTGTTGGGACACCCTCTTGAGACACTTGAGGCTCCTCACCACAAATCCTCCTCCACCAGCATCAGTCCGGTCTTTTCAATTGGTTTGGTGTGCACAGCGGCAATAAAACACTGCCTCACATTGCTGTCAGGTCTGCTCCATCAGTACATTTGCTCTAAAAAAAAAGGTGTTTACCGCAAAATAACATGGTGAAGGATCAAAACCATACTTGCAGGAGCCCAACAAATAAGGATGTTAATTAGAATATGACAGTAAAATTTAATAAACGTAAACAAACTCGGTAGAATCCACATTTTTTTTAAACAGGAGCCACTTCAGTGAAATGTGTTAACTGAGAGAGCTACATCTAGAACTAAACATTTGAGTAACTGTGTCAATATCATTACTACTGCCATTATCTCTGTTATCATTACAATCATCATCGTAACTACCAAGGGCGAAACAATGAATGCCACTATTATCACTGCTATCATTAACATTATTAACTTCCACTGCTCTAGCAAGTCTTTGCAGAGCTATTATCATTATAACTTCCAAGAGCGACACAGGAAACACCACTATTATCATCACTATCATTACCATTATCACCGCAACTTACAAGAACAGCACAACGAACATGACTGCTCATCTTTTTCAGTGGCTAGAAGTGTCCCTGAATCTCTCACTAGGTGCTCTAATTGAACGCTGTCCTCTATTAATCTAGTGATCTAATCTCTATACAGATAAGAGATACTCATTTCAGCATGTGAAATAAATATGTATGGTAATGTTATATTGGTGTCGAACTAAATCTAATCTCTACGTAGCTAAAAAGTGTTATACAAGTGGGTCTTTCAGTTAAATATAAGGTATGTCAGTGGTTGGTGTTACTGTCTACTGAGCCATACCCAGTTTATTAACCATTTCACTCTTATGGACATCTTTGGGTAACATTTAAAACAGTACAGGGGTATATAGAATAAAAAAGAATAAGAGGGTCATTTTCTATTTCCAGGAGTATAATTTGCATGGGTATATAGAGAATAGAAAGAATAAGAAGCCCATTTTCTATTTCCAAGAGTATAATTTGCATGGGTATATAGAGAATAGAAAGAATATGAGCCCTATTTTCTATTTTCCAAGCTACAAACTAATTCATATACTGTAATACAAAAATGAGTCAAAAAATGCAAGGGATTATGGCAAAAAATGTCTAACACTGAAAGATTAAAGATAACACAATAGGTCTTAGAAGCTACTAATGAAACTTCCACACATCCAACTAATACAATTTCTATCTAGCCAAGACGTGTAATTTGACCCTTGAAGACAACACTAAGGCAAGCCAAGTCAGCCTGCTCCACATGGCCGTGAACTGCCATCGAAATCTAGTCTTTCAAAATAATGGTGAAGTGAAGCTAACACTGGAGGCTATTCATGTAACACAGCCAGGACTTCGATATGGGAACTTCGCCTTATCTCCCCTATCACTGGCATGACGCAGCGACAAGGTTGGCAGGATATAGGGACTGGATGTAGTGTGGGTGCTGTTTAGCTTTGTGTCGATGAAGTCTTTAAATAACTGAGGCCATTATGTGATTGCTGGTTGCTTGAATTTAATTACGGTACACTTTTGATGGTTTTGCCAGGTGATAACAGGTGGATTAGGGTCACCTTTTACCTGGTGTTATCAATTGTGTAATCAGTGTGGCAATACCAGTACTTCAGAAAAATTTCATGACAAGAGGATGATGGAACTCTGATAAAATAACATGGTTCTACTTTCCTTTGGTTATAACAGCAGTAAAATCATCTCCACTTGTGTGTTATCCTTGCTATACCCTCCCTGAGTTCCTCCTCCCACAGCTCCCCTCACAGGATGCAGGAGGTGATAATAATGGCAGGAAATGTGGTGCTGTCTTAATAACAATGAGATGGGATCTGAGCATGTGTTCAAGGAAAGAATCTGTCTGGTATTCAGGGAAGCAAGGCCACACACCCACAAATAACAATTTAGTATGTCAGAAATTTTGGCTCCAAATTCATTTCATTTTCACTTTTGAGTGGGAGTGTCACAGATGTATTTCTGTGAAAATTGTGAAACACTACAGCTCTGCCAGCCAACACTGGAGGCCTTGGGAGAGTGTTGTGTCTGGGTATTTATGCAGCTGCAGCAAAACTTGATGCCAGGAATATCAAATACTTTCTTGATGCTGAATCTGAGTGTCCTTTTTTTCATTTCAAGTATTTTTACAAGTAGAGTGAGTGAGTCAGGGATGGCGGCCCTGAATGTTACCTCAACCTGGCAAGTGTGCTCAATGCGGCTGTGTCCCGCACACCTCTGACACCTTGCAAGTGTGAAACACAGGTGCTCCTGAAGAGGGACTAGGGAAAAACTTGAATGGCATCACATCACGACACCCCGAGTCTTCCAATCAAACTCCTTGAGGGCGCTGAACAATCCGCTCTGCCGAGACAAGCGGGAGAAGCAGATCGTGGCAGCCTTGTCCTTGTGGGTGAGACAGATCTCATGCCCCTCAACAGTGAGCCTGACCCGAAGGTCTGACTGAGCCTCCTGGGGCCATCAAACAGCTCCACGCCCAGTGTCTTCCCAGCGCACCACAAGTCTGTGCCTGCAGTGCTCCGGAGCCGAGGGTTCCAAGGAAGCAGCGAGGCCTTGTGGAGCCACCACTGCACAAGGGTGACAGTCCTGATCTGTCGCCTGCAGATGCACCCATGCTGTGGCTGTGGGAGTCCCTTCAGAGTCGCAGACCACTATAGTCCACAGCCAAAATACACCATTATTATAGGCAGCCTACTTAAAGGATACAGGACACAGACCCTAGGACTAGAAAGTCACGGCAGCAGCCCTGAGGCCTTCCAGGGGTGTAGGCTCCTCACTGGTAAGGCTGACTGACGCCTCACATAATAACTCCTACATGGAAAAGCCCAGCCACTGCATTGTCCCTAACCGCACTAATGCCCAATGACCATAATTAACACACACACACACACACACACACACACACACACACACACACACACACACACACCGTTAGTAAAAGACACGCATGCTGAATGAAGGACAAAAAACTAAATAAGGCAATCAGGATGAATCTGAGGTGGCACTGATGACACAAAACTGCATTTGTTCCGCATGTCTGTCCTTGGCTACCAATGTTACTGTGTGGAGGTGGTAGGTGGATGTAGCAAGTGGATAGTGGATACCTGGCATGATCTGAGTGGTGTGAGGCAGTGCGGGAGTGAAATGGGAAAAATTACCAATGTTGGGCATACCAGATGGAAGGGGGGGAAAATGGAGACGGGGAAACAGATAATGAATGATGATAAAATAAGCACAGCAATGAAGAGAGGAGAGGGAACACAAATGACGAAAAAAGGGGCAAATGGTGAACAAAAGACGCATTGGTTCTAGATAACAGATGGAAAGAGAGAGAGGGAGAGGTCACCACAACACACCTTATTTCGCTATCCTCGCACACTATACTCAGGGGTCCAGGTGTGGGAGTGGCACATAGCACATCACAACGCACGCACGCACTGTAAGATCCTCGGTAACTCGCGACAGGAGGGTAATATTGGGTAAAATTTGCGGCACACAACAACACGTACACCTCTCAATGGCGATGTTTTCAGCACTGCCTCGCGCATGCGTGCTGGCACCTCCCTGCCTGGCCCCGACATTGTGCCGACTTGATTTTACGCATAACTCCTGTTTGGAGAGGTCTATAATAACAAAAGAATACATATATAAGAACGTGATAAGAGCTTTAAAATTCAATATATCTGTAAGTCATTGTTTATGTTTAATATGTGCTTAGTTAAAATATCTTTCCTTGTCAATTATTTTTTTTTTCTAATTAGAAGTCTCTATTGAATGTAGAAAATATAAGATATGTAATATATTCTTTGCTTTTTGTGACAATTTGCGGTTATTGTTTGTAGGCTTAATTAAGGAGAATGACGGGATTATATGTAACAATGGATTTAAGCATCATTAGTATAAAAAAAATGTTTTCAAATATTATGCTTAAATGAGATTTAACGGAATTAAAAACAAAGTTACAACTACAATACTGAATATTCTACCTAAAATAACACATATATGTGATGAAGATACTATAAAGTTTAATGCATCGTCAGCAAGAGGGAGTTGATATAAACGCAAATCCTGCGACCATTAATAGACTGCAATAGACTCCTGCATTCAAATAAATGTAATTTACTTCAAAACAATAATTTATGTAACATTACACATCATTTATGTTATATTGTCATAAGGATGATCACACGGATATATACACGGAAGTTGACAGGAGCTCGTTATAAACATCCGACGTTCTCCCGGGATGAGTTAAATAAAGGCAAACAAAAATTTACTTGATAACACACATAACATATGTTTATTTAATCATAATTTTGATTAAAAGGATTATACACACATCATGTGATCGCAGGTCCATTGCAAACATGATATCAGTACAATATGGCAGCGAGACCCACCACCCACCTGTGCCATATTATATAATGGGCAACAAGGTGAACGACTACCCAAGTAACGGACTGATATGTAACACTGAGGACAGCGGGGCGGATCCTGCGGTGGCAAAAAGACA
Source organism: Scylla paramamosain (assembly GCF_035594125.1). NCBI lineage: Eukaryota > Metazoa > Arthropoda > Malacostraca > Decapoda > Portunidae > Scylla > Scylla paramamosain. The sequence goes on along the minus strand of NC_087193.1, from coordinate 4,251,578 downwards.
CGAGGATGAAGCTCAATGCAAATGATTACATTTGTGGGAGAAAATGTTACTTAGCTTCAAGAAAAGACAAAAAAAAGTTCCGTTCTATATATCTGTTTATGTATCTGGTCTCAAGCAAACGTTGTAGCAAAACTTTTAATTGGAAAGTAAACCATAGAGAAAAGGAGGATTCGAAATGACGTTACGAATTTGAAACCAACGCGCTATTGGTCCGCTTTTGTCCCTACACCCCTTAAACTCAAAACATTACCAGCTAAGCACTGAAAGTATAGAAAAACGCTATTGCTTCCAGGCCGCCCGACATATCTGACCATAAAAAGACTGCGATAGTGGTGTCGTGCCATACCACCAGGATTAAGATGGCAAATCATATAAACAAATCAGATCATACAGTGTTTTTCAACTTGGGTGGACTTCGTGAGAGGTGGAAAGCTGACTTTGGGGTGGGCATATGAGTGGACGAGATCATGTCCACATATACATATACGTACTGCACGCACGCCCACACTTAAATCATCCAGAGAGAGAGAAAGAGAGAGAGAGAGAGAGAGAGAGAGAGAGAGAGAGAGAGAGAGAGAGAGAGAGAGAGAGAGAGAGAGAGAGAGAGAGACCCCGTTCATTCATTCCTCCTTCCTTCTTCCTCTTCCTCCTCCACTCGTTATTTTTTCCTTCTCTTCCTCCTCCTCCCCCTATTCCTCATTTCCTCCTCCTCCTCCTACTCATACTGCTACAATTATTACCATTACCACCCCCTCTCCACCTCTATTCCTCCTTCCCGTCTTCTTCCATTCCTCATTTCTTCCTCCTCCTACTACTGCAACAGTCTACACATCTTATTCTGGACAACACCTTGAAATATCTGAAAAATGCTAGAAATTGAGAAAAATATTGACGAACAGAAACGGAGAGAGAGGAGGGAAGGTCCTCATGCTTTTACCATGGGGGGCTTTGAACGGGGCTGCAACATGCACGTTAGTTAAGGAGTATTTAGGGGGTCACTTGTCTATTTTCTAAATTAATTCTGGCTTTTCTTCACGTTTGAGTCTGGAAACACAAGGAGGTTTAACTAGATATTGATGTACAGGCAGGGAGGGAGGAAGGAAAAACGTTCGTCTCGGCCCTTATATTTACGTACGGCAATTCATTTTGAAACTCGCGCGAAGAAAGACGCCCAGGGTGTACTGCACTATATATTCTGACCTGCCATATACTTCAACTAACACACCGAACATTGACCGTGAGAGACTGGAATGGAGGGATGTCCCGGGAATCGGTACCCTGATGACGTCACTGATGACGTCACGCTTTAATTTACGTACGTTAATCCATTTTGAAATTGACCCCTCGAAAAAACGGAGCTAAAGCGGAATGCCTTACATATTCTGACTTGACATATACTTTAATAAATATCTGGAATATAAAAACATTTCCAGCCTGAACAATAATAGAGAAAAATTCAAAATACAATCTATAATTTTTATGAACGGTGCTACAAAAAACTAATAATATCGACATAGAAAACACAGCCAGACTAGATTATGTTACTTATTCTAAAAACAAAAATCGTTATTTTCTAGATAAATAAAGAAAACACAGATTTTTCGTCGTATAAAGAATTTTTTTTTTCTAATCTAGCAACGGATTTATTCTAAGTTTGAAAATACGAATGGTTACACTAGATTTTATTAGATATTATTACTTGGGATACATTTCTTATATTTTTTAAGTCTTAAATCAAACACCAATACAACCCTAGGCTTAGAAAAAAGAAAAAAAGGAATTTATAAAATGACGAAAGTGTTATTTTAACCTGGGAAAAAACAACCGCTAGACAAGATTTTATTATGCACTATAACTTGTTATACTTTTCTATTAATAAATTAAATATCAAAACAATGCAAACTCCACTAATAAGTAAAAATAAAATGATGATATAGAGCCGAAGTAGTTTTTTTACGCACCTCTCCTCTGTACCTCTTCCACCCCCTCTCCCCTCCCCACTCTTCCTCTTGCCTCCACCTCCACCTCCTCCACCTACTCCTACACAGCGAGCCTTTAAATCACCTGGAAACACCTGCAAAAGCCTCGGAATTACACTAGATATGTGACGAGAAATTGTTACCGTAGCCGGGGAGGGACGGGGCTGGGGTCCGAGGAGCTTGGAGGGGATCGGCGGGGCTGGGCTGGTCAGGGCGCCAAGGATACCGTGGTGTGGTGATGTGTGGTGGTGTTGTGTGGTATGGTATTGTATGGTGTGGTGTCAACACTACACTCCCACAAGCTTAACTGCCCTGTGTGTGTGTGTGTGTGTGGCGCCGATCAGGGACGAGTCGCAAAACTTTATAATTGATATTTAACTCTTAAACTGCTACTTGGTGTGTGTGTGTGTGTGTGTGTGTGTGTGTGTGTGTGTGTGTGTGTGTGTGTAAGATAACCTGTGTATACAGATCAGAACTTCATCAAAATGTTTGTTCGTTTGTCTGCTTGTGATCTCTCTCTCTCTCTCTCTCTCTCTCTCTCTCTCTCTCTCTCTCTCTGATATAATATTATACAACAGAGTTAATTTGTAATTGATGTGAATACTGTAAATTGTAATCACTAATGGAATAAATCGATAAAAGACACTTGAATGTATAAGAATCAAACTTCACATAATTAAGAAGACAAAATGCGAAAAACATAGAGATAAGAACACAGCTGCAGGAAGCCACCAGACCTACACGTGACAGTCCTTGTATAAATTCTGCCTTCTTATACCCACCTATCATTCACATCTACAAACTTGTCAAAACTTTTTATTTGTTTATTTACTTTTGACTCGACAAATGACCCCCTAAATGCTCCTTAACTAACGTGCATGTTGCAGCCCCGTTCAAAGCCCCCCATGGTAAAAGCATGAGGACCTTCCCTCCTCTCTCTCCGTTTCTGTTCGTCAATATTTTTCTCAATTTCTAGCATTTTTCAGATATTTCAAGGTGTTCTCCAGAATAAGATGTGTAGACTGTTGCAGTAGTAGGAGGAGGAAGAAATGAGGAATGGAAGAAGACGGGAAGGAGGAATAGAGGTGGAGAGGGGTGGTAATGGTAATAATTGTAGCAGTATGAGTAGGAGGAGGAGGAGGAAATGAGGAATAGGGGGAGGAGGAGGAAGAGAAGGAAAAAATAACGAGTGGAGGAGGAAGAGGAAGAAGGAAGGAGGAATGAATGAACGGGGTCTCTCTCTCTCTCTCTCTCTCTCTCTCTCTGATATAATATTATACAATAGTGTTAATTTGTAATTGATATGAATAATATATACTGTAAATTATAATCACTAATGGAATAAGTCTATATAAGACACCTGAATATATGAAAATCAAACTTCACATAATTAAGAAGACAAAATGCGAAAAACATAGAGATAAGAACACAGCTGCAGGAAGCCACCAGACCTACACGTGACAGTCCTTGTATAAATTCTGCCTTCTTATACCCAGCTATCATTCACATCTACAAATTTGTCAAAACTTTTTATTTGTTTATTTACTTTTGACTCGACAATAACAACCTGATGAGAGAGAGAGAGAGAGAGAGAGAGAGAGAGAGAGAGAGAGAGAGAGAGAGAGAGAGAGAGAGAGAGAGAATTTGGTTCGTCTATACTATATTAGTTACCGCTGAATGTTATCATTTTCTCTCAACTAGAAAGTATTTAAAGTCTTGGGTAGCTTAAGTATATTAAATGAAAATAGAAATATCGATGTATTTATCATCTTGAAAATGATGAAAAAGTAGTTTTGTGGATAAATAAAGAAAAGTAAAAAATAACTGATAATCTAGCGTTTATCTTAAATTATTTACACTTTTATCGAATAAGTTAGAGAAGTTTTATTATCTATTTGTCTATTTTAGCTTTTATACTCTTATTAAATTAAAACATTCTGCTGCTCTGACATACAAACTCAATTACTATTATTATTATTTCCAAATAGTGACTGCATGATGGTACGTAATGCCTTAAAACAAATATTTATGTTACTATATATAAGTAACTCAGATTGTGACAGTTTTCTATGATCTTGTAGAAAACCAGAAGTATACAGCGGAAACTTTTATAATCTAGATGAGAAAGAGAGAGAGAGAGAGAGAGAGAGAGAGAGAGAGAGAGAGAGAGAGAGAGAGAGAGAGAGAGAGAGAGAGAGAGAGAGAGAGAGAGAGAGAGAGAGAGAGAGAGAGAGAGAGAGAGAGAGAGAGACCCCGTTCATCCATTGCTCTTTCCTTCCTCCTCCTCCTCCTCCTCCACTCGTTATTTTTTCCTTCTCTTCCTCCTCCTCCCCCTATTCTTCATTTCCTCCTCCTCTTACTCCTACTGCTACAATTATTACCATTACCACCCCTCTCCATCTCTATTCCTCCTTCCTCCTCCCCGTCTTCTTCCATTCCTCATTTCTTCCTCCTCCTCCTCCTACTACTACAACAGTCTACACATCTTATTCTGGAGAACACCTGGAAATATCTGGAAAACGCTAGAAATTGAGGAAAATATTGACGAACAGACACGGAGAGAGAGGAGGGAAGGTCCTGATGCTTTTACCATGGGGGGGCTTTGAACGGGGCTGCAACATGCACGTTAGTTAAGAAGAATTTTGGGGGTCATTTGTCTATTTTCTAAATTAATTCTGGCTTTTCTTCACGTTTGAGTCTGGAAACACAAGGAGGTTTAACTAGATATTGATGTACAGGCAGGGAGGGAGGAAGGAAAAACGTTCGTCTCGGCCCTTATATTTACGTACGGCAATTCATTTTGAAACTCGCGCGAAGAAAGACGCCCAGGGTGTACTGCACTATATATTCTGACCTGCCATATACTTCAACTAACACACCGAACATTGACGGTGAGAGACTGGAATGGAGGGATGTCCCGGGAATCGGTACCCTGATGACGTCACTGATGACATCACACTTTAATTTACATACGTTAATCCATTTTGAAATTGACCCCTCGAAAAAACGGAACTAAGGCGGAATGTCTTATATATTCTGACTTGACATATACTTTAATAAATATCTGGAATATAAAAACATTTCCAGCCTGAATAATAATAATAGAGAAAAATCCAAAATACAATCTATAATTTTTATGAACGGTGCTACAAAAAAACTAATAATATCGACATAGAAAACACAGCCAGACTAGATTATGTTACATATTCTAAAAAAAAAAAAAAAAAAAATCGTTATTTTCTAGATAAATAAAGAAAACACAGATTTTTCGTCGTATAAAGAATTTTTTTTCTAATCCAGCAACGGATTTATTCTAAGTTTGAAAATACGAATGGTTACACTAGATTTTATTAGATATTATTACTTGGGATACATTTCTTATATCTTTTAAGTCTTAAATCAAACACCAAAACAACCCTAGGCTTAAAAAAAGAAAAAAAAATTATAAAATGACGAAAGTGTTATTTTAACCTGGGAAAAAAACAACCACTAGACAAGATTTTATTATGCACTATAACTTGTTATACTTTTCTATTAATAAATTAAATATCAAAACAATGCAAACTCCACTAATAAGTAAAAATAAAATGATGATGTGGAGCCGAAGTAGTTTTTTTACGCACCTCTCTTCTGTACCTCTTCCACCCCCACCTCCCCTCCCCACTCTTCCTCTTCCCTCCACCTCCACCTCCTCCACCTACTCCTACACAGCGAGCCTTTAAATCACCTGGAAACACCTGCAAAATCCTCGGAATTACACTAGATATGTGAGGAGAAATTGTTACCGTAGCCGGGGAGGGACGGGGCTGGGGTCCGAGGACCTTGGAGGAGATCGGCGGGGCTGGGCTGGTCAGGGCGCCAAGGATACCGTGGTGTGGTGGTGTGTGGTGGTGTTGTGTGGTATGGTATTGTATGGTGTGGTGGTGTGGTGTTAACACTACACTCCCACAAGCTTAACTGCCCTGTGTGTGTATGTGTGTGTGTGTGTGTGTGTGGCGCCGATCAGGGACGAGCCGCAAAACTTTATAATTGATGTTTAACTTTTAAGCTGCTACTTGGTATGTGTGTGTGTGTGTGTGTGTGTGTGTGTGTGTGTGTGTGTGTGTGTGTGTGTGTGTGTGTGTGTGTGTGTGTGTGTGTGTGTGTAAGATAACCTGTGTGTACAGATCAGAACTTCATCAAAGTTCGTTTGTTTGCTTGTTTGCTTGTGATCTCTCTCTCTCTCTCTCTCTCTCTCTCTCTCTCTCTCTCTCTCTCTCTCGATATAATATTATACAATAGTGTTAATTTGTAATTGATATGAATAATATATACTGTAAATTATAATCACTAATGGAATAAGTCTATATAAGACACCTGAATATATGAAAATCAAACTTCACATAATTAAGAAGACAAAATGTGAAAAACATAGAGATAAGAACACAGCTGCAGGAAGCCACCAGACCTACACGTGACAGTCCTTGTATAAATTCTGCCTTCTTATACCCACCTATCATTCACATCTACAAATTTGTCAAAACTTTTTATTTGTTTATTTACTTTTGACTCGACAATAACAACCTGATGAGATAGATAGATAGATAGATAGATAGATAGATAGATAGATAGATAGATAGATAGATAGAGAGAGAGAGAGAGAGAGAGAGAGAGAGAGAGAGAGAGAGAGAGAGAGAGAGAGAGAGAGAGAGAGAGAGAGAGAGAGAGGGAAATTTGGTTTGTCTATACTATATTAGTTACCGCTGAATGTTATCATTTTCTCTCAACTAGAAAGTATTTAAAGTCTTGGGTAGCTTAAGTATATTAAATGAAAATAGAAATATCGATGTATTTATCATCTTGAAAATGATGAAAAAGTAGTTTTGTGGATAAATAAAGAAAAGTAAAAAATAACTGATAAACTAGCGTTTATCTTA
>NC_087193.1:4232183-4234683 GCF_035594125.1 Scylla paramamosain | reverse complement strand
GCTCCTCCTCCTCCTCCTCCTCCTCCTCCTCCTCCTGCAGCAAGAAAATATCTACCGACCCGATTTCACCGTCTGCGGCGCTGCTCACCCAATTATCATCAAAGAAGCTTTCAAAAGAGGTGAAGCAAAATAAAAGGGGAGGAGATTTCTTTGTTCCTGCCCGCCTGCCTTTCCATCCGTCCGTCCCGCTGTTCCCACCCCTCCTCCTCCTCCTCCTCCTCCTCCTCCTCCTCTCCCGTCTCGTTGTCGTAGTCTTCTTAGTGTCAGTTTCCTTCTTCTCTTCCTCCTCCTCCTTCTTCTTCTCCTTTTCTTTCTTTCTTCCTTTTTTTTATTTCGTTTGGTATTTTTAGTTTCTGTTTTGATTATGTCCGATTAATTTTCAGTCCTTGTTTATCTTGTTATTGTTTTTTTTCTTTATTCTTGTTTATTCATGTTTTTCTTTTCCTTTTTTTGTTTTTTTCTTTGTTATTATTATTTGTTGTTGTTGTTCTTATCATCATCACTACAAACTACGAGAATTTGCTTGTTTCATAATTATTTTCTTTATCAAGCGTATGTCTTTATTTATTCATTTATTTACATACAACCTTCTTTGTATTTATCTCATTGTTTTTATTATGAAGTTGATGCCATTTACTCTCTCTCTATCTCTCTCTCTCTCTCTCTCTCTAATCACCCTCCTCCATCTTTATTTCCCTCTCGTCCCCTCTCCATCAAAAATTCGTCTCTTTATCATCACACTCCATCAGCGCCCCCTTCTCTCTCTCTCTCTCTCTCTCTCTCTCTCTCTCTCTCTCTCTCTCTCTCTCTCTCTCTCTCTCTCTCCCCTCTTTCCTTCAGTTCACCTTTTCCCTCCTTTATTTTTATTTTATTTCCCTTCTGTCTCTGTTCTTTATTCTCTTTTCTTTTCCTTTCTCCCCTCCTTCGATATGAAGTTTTCCTGCCTTTCCTTTCCTTCTCTCCTACTGTTTCTTCCTTTCTTTCTTTTATCTCTCTAATACTTCCATCTTCTTTTCCCTTATTTCCATCATTCGTGCACTGCCATCTTTTTCCCCTCCCTCCCTTCCTCTTATTCCTTCCTTTCTTTCTTCAATCATTCTCATTTTCATTTTCTTTCTCTCCATCATTCGTTCACTCCCTCTCTTTTTCCCCTCCCTTCTTTCCTCTTCCCTTCACGCCTCAGGGAGACACGCGCCCTCCATTTTCCCTCCCCTCAGATCGGATTTGAGGGGACAATCTGGCCTCCTCACGCCCCACGGAACTCAATCATGACGAACGGGCTCAAAATTTCACAAGGACGAAGAAAAGACGAATGGAAGGAAGCCACGAACCCAAGTCACGTCCGCCTCCGTGAAATTCCAACCTTGTCACGATTTTTCTTTATTTTCTCGCAGTTCTCCCTTAAATCGCGGTGTTTTTTGTGTTTTTTTTTTTCGCCGTTTTCTTTTGGGGTTTTAAAGTTTTCTGTAATTTCTCCTGCGATGTCATGATTTTTTTTTTTTGTATTTTCTCGTGTTTTTCTTTTAAATCGCATTGTTTTTTTTGTTTGTGGTATTTTTCGTCGTTTTTTTTTTGTGTGTGTGTTTTCGATGAGGTTAGTAAAGTTTTTCCTCAATGGTATTAATTTTTTTCCCTCGTAAGTGGCAGTATTTTCTGTACAATTTTATTTTCTTTCACCGTTTTCTTTGGGGTTTTAACATTTTCTATGAGGATGGCAAAAATTTTATTACGAAACTTTTCCTCTTTCCGGTTTTTCCCCCCTCTGAATTCTTCCTCTGTAAATTAATTCGCTCGGCAGTTCAATTATTTTCCACATTCTTCAGGCCATATCACTGTTCTCTAAGGCTCTATTACCATAAGCATCTAGACCAGTTTTTTTTTCCCGAATTCCTCCTCTTTAAATGAATTCTCTAAGCATTTAAATGATTTTCCACCTTCTTCAAGTTCTATCAATGCTCTAAATCTAAATTCCTTCTCTTTAGTTGAATTCTCTTGGTAGTTTAAATCTTTCCAACATTCTTCAAGCTCCCTCACTGCTCTTCAGGTATAAATTCCTCCTCTTTAAATGAACTCTGAGCATTTCAATTATTTTCCACACTCTTTAAGTCATATAAGTGTATCTCTGTCTATATGGCCACGCGGTGTCGTCGGCGAGTCAAAAAAAAAAAGAAAAGAAAAAAAAAATTCTCTCCTCTTTCATTTAGGATTCTTCTCGTGCGCTCGGCTAACCAGAGGCGCTAAGCTGAGGGGAGGCGAGGGGAGGGGAGAATTTAAGGGCCCCTGGGGATACGAGGCGCGGGAGGCTGAGAGAGGGGCACGAGGGGAGTGAGGGAATGGTAGGGTGTAGGGGAGTAAACTGGGCAGAGGGAGGGAGAGTGAGGGGAGGAGGGGAGGACAGAGGGGTGAAGGAGAATGAACTGAGGGGAAGATGAGAATGGAAGTTAAGAAAGTAAGGGATAATAAATGATAATAGAAGGAAGGGATGATAAGAAAATAACGA
>NC_087193.1:4219683-4227183 GCF_035594125.1 Scylla paramamosain | reverse complement strand
TGACAATTACCTAGACAGTAATCCCCGCTTGTCTTTGTTCAGGTGTGAGTAGCGAACACGTTCACACCGTAAATTTAGTGTCTGTCATCTGGTGGGTTTACATTTCACTAAGAAAGAAAAATTATTATCATGTAACAAAGATTAAAGACCTCAGTGGCGGCTTGTTCCTCGGCGACTTACTGCTGAGCCCGTCACAGAGATGGTAAAAGGAATCGAGTCCTACCAGAGCATCTCACCCATCACTACAGTCATCTACTTAAATGTACCTCTGTGAATGAAACTTTTAAAGAAGAGGAAGCGCCTGATCAGATGACACAAATATTAGGATTACATGTAGATCCATTCCCTTCTCTACTTTCCACCACCATCACCACCACCACCACCAGCACCACCACCAGCACCACCACCACCACCACCACCACCACCAGCAACAACAACAAGTCTGCTGCCTCCTCTTGCCCCTCCTTTGTGTTCCTTCTTGATGCATACAACACCAGCTCCCTCCTGCGGGAAAAACACTAGAAATTCCAATAAATCCACTCTCGCATGCAGTCCAGCCATTCATCGGGCGGTAGCAGGAAGCGGGGGAGCAGGGGAGAGCAGGGAGGCAGAGGGACAGGGGGAGGGTTGGGGGGTTGGGGAAGGTTGGGGAGGGGAGTTTAAATTGCCCAGGGTTGATAATTTATTAGAAACACGATATTATCTTCTTGACTTTTATTTTCTAGACGGATTTAGTGATAAGTGGAGAGAGAGAGAGAGAGAGAGAGAGAGAGAGAGAGAGAGAGAGAGAGAGAGAGAGAGAGAGAGAGAGAGAGAGAGAGAGAGAGAGAGTTTACGAGTATACATATTCACAAACCCACCCACCCACTCACCTAATCACACACACACACACACACACACACACACACACACACACACACACAAATACAACTGTAGCACACTCTAAACCTGTTTAGAGAGAGAGAGAGAGAGAGAGAGAGAGAGAGAGAGAGAGAGAGAGAGAGAGAGAGAGAGAGAGAGAGAGAGAGAGAGAGAGAGGTGTTCAGATAATTATACACCAAGTAATTATGGCACAGGAAAGAGAGAATTTCATCTAATTGCTTCTGACTTGAGGTGAACAGAGAGAGAGAGAGAGAGAGAGAGAGAGAGAGAGAGAGAGAGAGAGAGAGAGAGAGAGAGAGAGAGAGAGAGAGAGAGAGAGAGAGAGAGAGAGAGAGAGTACTATATATGAAACGAAGAAATGGAATTCAGAAGAGAAAGAACGAAAAAGGAAAAAAAAATAATAGGAAAAAAAAAGGAAAAGATGATAAAAGGAGGAATGGGGAAATATACTGGAAGATGAAAAATGAAAGGGGGAATAATAAAGAAAAAAATGACAACAGGAAGAGGGAAGAAGAGGGATATGATAAAAGGATGGAAAATAAAGAGAAGGAAAGAGAGGAAAAAGAGGAGAACAGGACGTTGGAAGAGGAGAAATAAAAAGTGGAGAAGAAAGAGCTAAGAAGGAAGAAGAAAAGGGAGGAAAAGGAGAGAGAAGAAGTTATATGAAAGTGAAAGGGAAGAGGAAGAAATGGGAAGAAAGGAAAGAAAAGAGAATTAAAAAAGACAAGCAGAGGAAAGAAAAACGAATGGAAGGAAGTAAAAAAAAAGAGAAAAACGAAAGAAAAGGAAGAAAAAAATATGAAGGAAACAAAAAAGAAAAAAAGAAAAAGAAAAGGAGAAAAGCAAGAAGAAAAAAAGAAATAACCTACGAAAGAAAGAAAAGATAAAGAAAACAAGAAAAAAGAAGAGAAACAAAAGAAAACACAGATAATAACAGATAAGAGATGTTGCTAGGGTGGCGGAGGGATGGTAAAGGTGAGAGGGGAGAGAGAGAGAGAGAGAGAGAGAGAGAGAGAGAGAGAGAGAGAGAGAGAGAGAGAGAGAGAGAGAGAGAGAGAGAGAGAGAGAGAGAGAGAGAGAGAGAGAGAGAGAGAGAGAGAGAGAGAGAGAGAGAGAGAGAGAGAGAGAGAGAGGAGACTTCACCCTTCCTGCCTTACCTATGGCTTCTTACTTACCTGACGCTAACAAGGCAGGTTAGGGCAGCCAGGTGAGGTGCGCTAGAACTTACCTGGCCAGGAGTAACGGGCAGGGATTGTAAGGAGGTGAAGTGTGGGGAGCAGCAGCAGGAGGAGGAGGAGGAGGAGGAGGAGGAGGAGGAGGAGGAGGAGGAGGAGGAGGAGGAGAAGGAGGAGGACGAGGGGGAGAGACGATTGAAGATATTATGGTAGTGATGGTGATGATGATGATGATAATGATGGTTGTAGTAGTGGTGGTGGTAGTAGTGGTCGTAGTTGTGGTAGTAGTAATAGTAATAGTAGTAGTAGTAGTGGTAGTAGTAGTAATAGCAGTTCTAGAAAGAGGAAGTAAAACTACTACTACTACCACTACTACTACAACAACTACTACAACAACAACTACTACTACTACTACTACTACTACTACTACTACTACTACTACTTTTACTACTACTACTACTACTACTACTACTACTACTACTACTATAATTACTATTATCACATAGAATAAGAAGAAGAAGAAGAAGAAGAAGAAGAAGAAGAAGAAGAAGAAGAAGAAGAAGAAGAAGAAGAAGAAGAAGAAGAAAGAAGAGGAAGAAGAAAAAGAAGAGGAAGAAAGATGACGAGATAGCGAGAAAGATACATATACTATAGTTTTACACACACACACCCACACACACACACACACACACACACACACACACACACACACACACACACACACACACACACACAAAGCCACACCCAGCACCACCACGTACACACACACACACACACACACACACACACACACACACACACACACACACACACACACATATTCACGCTCCTCTAATTGGTCTGAAGAATAATCACCAAACCTAACTTTGCAAATTCAAAATAAGACCAAAACGTATAATTATTTTTTTCTCTCAGTCCAACCCACCACCACCACCATCACCACCACCACCACCACCACCACCACCAGTAGTAACTCAAAGCGAAGCTGAAATCAGAGCAACTTAATTCTCTTTTTCCTTTAGTCTCGGGGAAGCAAAAGAGAAAAATATTCATAAGAGAAGCATTTATTAGCGTTGCGTTTGCAGGTTTTACTTAAGAGCAGGTAAAGGTCACTGATTAGAGGGAGAGGGAGAGGGAGAGAGAGGGAGAGGGAGAGGGAGAGGTGGTGTTTATGAGTGGGAAGTGCGTCCTTATCTCATTATGCACAGGGGGATCAAAGGGTTATCAAAGGGTTAATATGCACGATCAGATTCCTTTTGTCCTGCACACTCGAGGATCTGAGAATTGTGGGGGGAGGGGGGAGGGGGAGAGGAGAGGGGGAGGTGCTTTCACTATTAATTTGTTTTTAATTGGTTTGGTTTCTTTTGATTTCACAGGTTTAAAGGAAGAGGTTTCTTTGTTTTTTTCTTATTTTTTTTTTCTTTCTTTAATTTGTAAGAGAAAAATTTTGGTTCAATATTTACTCATCTATTTTATCTATTTATTTCAATACTAATTTGTTTTTTAATTGAGTTTGGCTCCTTGTAATTTCACAGGTTTAAAGGAAGAAATTTCTTTGTTTTTTTTTTCTTAATTTTTTCTAACTTTCTTTAATTTGTAAAAGAAAATTTTGGTTGAGTTTTTCTTCATCTATTAATTTGTTTTTAAGTGAATTTGGTTCCTCGTGGCTCGTTCAAATTTAGAGAACTGTTCACTTGCTTTTATTTGAATATTCGTCGTATTATTTTGAATTCTGTAAGGGAAAATTTTGGTTCTCTGTTTATCCATTCACTTTTATTGGAGTCTAATTTCTTAGGATTTATCAAATTAATTACGGAATTTTATTATTTTTATTTATTTTTTTCCTTTTATCTGAAAATTGTAAAGGAAAAGTTTGATTCAATATTTATTTCTTTTAAAGTTTGGTTTCTTAAAATTTACGAGATTTAATAGGCCTAGTTTCTTTCTCCTTTTCGTATTTTCCCTTCTGTCTAGAATTTGTAAGGAAAAAATTATTCAATATCTATCTATTTATTTTTGGGGTGGGTGTAGTTTTGCTCCTTCAGATTTATCAGATTAAAGGGAAGGTCTATAATTTTCCTTTTTTTTCTTTTTTTTTTTGTTTTCATGTTTTTTTCATCTTGCTCGATTATCTCAAATTTGTAAGGGAAAATTCTGAATCTTTTTTTTTTTTTTTAGGTGGTCTGTTTTGTTCCTTAAGATTATTCATGAAGTTAAGGGATAATTTTTTTCCTTCACATATTTTCCCTACCATGCTATCTCTCAAACTTCCATTGTAAAGGTTTGATTTAATGTTTATTTATTTATTTATTTTTTCTTTCGAAAGATTGTTTTGTTCCTTAAGATTTATGAAACTACGGTATTTTTTTTCTCTATCCTCATATTTTTCCTCACCCAATTACCGAAAGCTCACAAGAAAAGTCTGATTCAATATTTATCTTCAGTAACATTTTTCATATTTTTTCCCCCCGTAATAATATTTTTCCCTTGCTTGATTACCTTAAGTTCGTGAGGGGGAAAAGTTTGAGCCTATATATTTTTAGGCCTCTGATCTGTTCCCGGAAATTTGTTGAGATGAGATGAGATTATACTTTCATTTTCCTTATAACTCTTTCCCTACTGGAGTATTTAAAATCTGCAAGTTGTAATTCAATATATTATTTAAGAGTCATCGTCTTTTGTTAACGCTGAAATCACACTAATAAATTATCTAGAAGGACATAAAAAAAAAATATATATAAAGTTAGTGAAGTGCAGTTTGTTGATTACTTCTCTCAATTCTCTCACCTGAAACTCCTGATTAATGCTTTACCTGGCGACCTGAGTGATTAAAGGTAAGTCAGCCAGTCAATCAGTCAATTAGTCAGTCAGTCAGTCATTTCTCAAGCACATAAGTCAAGCCCAGTCACTCAGTATTCAGACAAATAGGCCTATCAGTCAGTCAGCCGATCAGTCAGCCAGGAAACACGTAAGTCAACAAGAGAATCAGTTACTCATCCATTTTTTTTACATGTCAGTCAATCATTCAGCAAATAAATAAACAAATCAATAAGAAAGTCGATGTTTTGATAAGTCACCCTGTCACCCATTCAGTAAACACGAAAGAAAGTCAGTCAGTCAGTCAGTCAGTCAGTCAGTCAGTCAGTCAGTCAGCCCGTCAGTCAGTCAGTCAGTCAGTCAGTCAGCCAGTCAGCCACCATGTCCGTCCATCTGTTTGTCTTGGCGTCACCTTTCCAATCATGCTTTATCAGTCTGTCTTATATCTCCTCTTTATCTTCTGTTTGCCTCTCCTATCACCGCCAGAGAGAGAGAGAGAGAGAGAGAGAGAGAGAGAGAGAGAGAGAGAGAGAGAGAGAGAGAGAGAGAGAGAGAATAGAGGAGGAAGAAAGGGCGTGGCACTGAAGGTAAGGTGAAGAAGAAAGAGGGATATGAACAAACGAGGAGGAGAAGGAGGAGGAGGAGGAGGAGGAGGAGGAGGAGGAGGAGGAGGAGGAGGTAAACGTCACATATAATTTGTTTAGGTTATAATCACACGCCTGTTTATCAAGATTCTCGAGGTGATTAAGGATACGAGGTGCAGGAGGAGGAGGAGGAGGAGGAGGAGGAGGAGGAGGAGGAGGAGGAGGAGGAGGAGGAGGAGGAGGAGGAGGAGGAGGAGGAACAATGTAAAGTGAGGCATAACTTGAAGTGATAACATCTAATTTTGTCCATCAAGGTCCTTCGTCGCCAGGTAAGTAATCTGTTACCTGGGAGGAGGAGGAGGAGGAGGAGGAGGAGGAGGAGGAGGAGGAGGAGGAGGAGGAGGAGGAGGAGGGTAGGTAAAGACTTAACTGACGAAGGACTGACGAAGTACCTGTAGGAGCGTCTATTTTCAAACTGTTATCACCTTCAGTAGTTTGTTTAATTAATTTATTCCTTTTTTTTTTTTTTTTTACTTTTTTTATTTATTTTCGAGGGGGAGAGAAGGAAGGGAAGGATAAATTGTTGTGAGTGAGAGAAAGGAAGAAGGTAAGGAGGATTATTGCCCGTGTGTGTGTGTGTGTGTGTGTGTGTGTGTGTGTGTGTGTGTGTGTGTGTGTGTGTGTGTGTGTGTGTGTGTGTGTGTGTGTGTGTGTGTGTGTGTGTGTGTGTGTGTGTGTGTGTGTGTGTGTGTGTGTGTGTGTGTGTGTGTGTGTGTGTGTGTGTGTGTGTGTGTCAGACCACCAAAATTTACTGAAACTAGACATGGAAGATTGAAAAAAAAAAGTGCAAGAGAGAGAGAGAGAGAGAGAGAGAGAGAGAGAGAGAGAGAGAGAGAGAGAGAGAGAGAGAGAGAGAGAGAGAGAGAGAGAGAGAGAGAGAAGGATAGAGAATAAGACAGACAGGGAGGGAGAGGGGGAAAAAAAGGGAAATAGAGAGAATAACATATAAATTACCTGACCAAAGAAAGGTGTGGGTAGTTTACCTTAATTAGTACAGATACCTGACTACTAATAAGGTGAGAGAGAGAGAGAGAGAGAGAGAGAGAGAGAGAGAGAGAGAGAGAGAGAGAGAGAGAGAGAGAGAGAGAGAGAGAGAGAGAGAGAGAGAATCCTGCCACCTTTTCGTCTTCTCTCGGTAAATATTTTTCTGTTGGGTATTAAAATGTGAAATTCAACCCACGACTGTTCCGGGTGACCATATGTGGCGGGGGTCAGGCTGCCCTTGTTTCTGGCGCCCTTTGTGTGTGTGGGGGTGGTAGGGGTGGTGGTCAGTCGGGAGGAGGGGGAGGAAGAGGACGGGGATAGTGTTCGTAAGCTTCCTTCAAAATAGCCCTCTTCCCCTCTCTCCCTCCTCCTCTTCCTCCTCCTTTTCCTTCCCCTCGTTTTCAAACATGATTATTTGGGTAATTTATTGAAGGGACTGGACAGGACTGGACTCAGCCGTTTAGGGACCATATGCACCGCCTTTGTGTGACTTGCCACCTTTGTTGTCTCAAATGTGACCCCGGAGAGAGCCAGCCTTTGTCCCGCCGCCACGCAAAGGTATTGTGAAGGCTGGGAGGTGCTGGGATGTGCTGGCCCGGCTGGGGTGTGGTGTGGTGTGGCGTGGTGTAGTTAAATTATGAAACATTTCTGCGCCACACCTTCACTACATTCCAAAGGCTCTAATTGAAGCTACACGAGTTTTTAGAAGTGTTTTTACGGTTCTAGTGACAGATTAACATGGTTTCTACATTAACAACAGGAGAAACACCCTTGAGAACCCCGCTAATCATCGCTATGGCCTTTGGAAATAGTCGTGGTGAGAGCAAAGGTCTTCAGAATACTGCCCCTGGTGTGGTGTGGTGTTTGGTGTGGTTACTTACTGTTCATCTCTCCCTCCCTTACTTCGAAACCCTTGTATCTAGTTCGCTTTTCAAATTCTTTTCCTAGTTTTTTATTTATCGTGTATCCTTTTTCTCATTATTTTTTTCTTATTCTCT
>NC_087193.1:4209683-4214683 GCF_035594125.1 Scylla paramamosain | reverse complement strand
CATTCTCGTCTTTGGTTTGTGAGTTCCTCCTCGTAAGATTTCAAAGAGGCTTATTACTATGGTTGTATCTGGAAAAAGGAGGAAAATAGATGTTATGAGGTGAATCTAGTATTTTCTGATATTTTCCTCTTTTTCCCTTGGTCTTATCCTTAAATCTTTCTCTTTTTTCCTTGATCTTGTGTTTCGATTTCCCGTTTCGCTTTCGGATTCTTCCATATCTTCTTTTCCTAGTTCTCCTTTTCTTATATCTTATTCTCCTCGCTCTAATCTTCAAACTCCTTTTTTTCCCCTCGTTCTAATGTTCCATATCTCATTTTCCTCGTTCTGATTTTCCATCTGTTCTTTTCCTCGCTCTAATTTTTCCCATTTCTTCTTTTTCCTCGCTCTGATTCTCCCATTTCTTCTTTTTAAAGCTCTAATTTCCTCATATCTTCTTTTCCGCGCTCTAATTTTCTCCTTCTAGTTTTCCCATCTCTTTTCCTCGTTATAATTTCCTCACATCTCTTCCTCGCTTTAATTTTCCCCCAAATGTTCTTTTCATTACTGTAATTTTCCCACTTCTCTTCCTCGCTGTAATTTTTTCGAATTCCTCTTTTTTCTCGCTCTAATGTTTCCACCTCTTCTTTCTCTCTTTACCTTCAGTTCCATTAATTTCGCGGCATCAATATATCACAGTTCCTTTTCATATGCTTCAGGTAGAGCACCACCTCGTTACATCAGATCTTTGCCTCTCCATTTAACAAATTAAAGTGTTGGGAACAATAAAATAAACGATGACAGTAAATTTTGGACACTAACATTATTCCACGCGTACTAATACATGTTATCTATTCTATTCTCTTTGCCTCTCCGTTTAACGAAAAGAAGTGTCCGGACAAACACAACCGGACACAAACACACAGGAAGAACAAGCGACGATAGGAACATTAGCTAGCAAGGTTATTCTACTCGTACTAATATATTTTTCACCTTTTGTCTATGTTCTCTTATTTATCCATTAACTATTGAACTCTTTCTCGACTCACTGGTTTGTAAGCTTCATCTCTTTTGTTCTGTCATCGGGACTAATTTCAAAGGTTCGGTGGTTGCTCAGGCCCTTAGAAGTGGTAAAAATGTTTATCTATTGATGAAACAGTTCTTGTTAAGCTATCACTACAAGTATGAAAATATCACAACAATCATGAAAAACATCCTTGAAGGCACCAAATAACTCACAGCCAGTTTCTTATGAGTGATTTTACTATTTATGACGCGGAAGTATTCTTAAACTATCACCATATTCGTAAAAACACCCTTGAAAATGTCAAATAACTTCCACTGCAGCATGTTACACTGCAATGACGGAGATGGAACAAGGAAATAATTAGAAATACGTTTGAGAAGGAGGAAGAGAAGGATAAACTATTATTATGATCACGTAAATGCCCTTGAAAACACCAAATACCTTCCATTAGCGCCTGTTTATAATGTAGATGGGCTTATAAAATGTTTGGAAATAGGGTTTAACATCATAAGGAGAAAGAATGTTAGAGGAGGAGGAGGAAGAGGAGGAGAGGAAGAAGAAAGATTATTAATACTGAATTCATGAAAACATCTTTGAAAAACAGCAAATAACTTCCAAAAGATCCGGTTGTATTGTAGATGGGACGATGAAATATTTAAAAATACAGTTTAACATCATAGGAAAGAACGTTAGAGGAGGAGAGCGAATAGAAAGCTAATTATCACTATAGTCATTAAAGTACTCTTGAAAAACAGCAAATAACTTCGAATAGATCCTGTTATGCTGTAGATGAGACGATGGAATGTTTAGAAATATAGTTTAACATCGTAAGGAGGGAGAATAGTGGAAGAGGAGAAGGAGGAGGAGGAACAAGAGGAGGGGGAAAGGAGGAGGAGGAGGAGGAAGAGGCGTGGATTTTTGTAAACATCACGTGACCTCACCTTGTTGCTGCTTTGCTCAAGGGGGTGGAGACATCTGGCGGGCGGCGCGGCAAGCTTCCTCACTCACTGCTTGCAAGCCGGGCAGGGAGCGCCAGCCAACCAGCCAACTCCTCACTGCCAGTCCCTTGAGCGAGCTGCTGCCCCGTGGCGTGCTCCCGGCGCGCTGTGAGATGATAACTTGTCTTCAGGGCCGTACTCCGAAACTCATCTGCCCACACTTCGACTTCTTTCAAAAGGCTTTGGGGAATTGAAGTGACACGGGTTTTTAAGGATGTTCTTATGGTTCTAGTGTTTGATTAACAAGATTTCTACATTGTTAGCAGCAGAAACACGGGTTTTAAAAGGATGGTTTTATAGTTCTAGTGACAGATTAACAAGATTTCTTCATTATCAGCAGAAGAAACACCAGTTTTAAGGATATTTTCATGGTTCTAGTGGCAGATTAATAAGATTTCTTCTTTATTAGTAGGAAAAACACGGGTTTTTAAGGGTATTTTTACGATTCTAGTGACAGATTAACAAGATTGCATTATCAGAACAAGAAACGCGGAATTCTAAGGATACTGTCATGGTTTTAGTGACTGATAAACAAGATTTCTACATTATCAACGGGAGAAACGCTCTTGAAAACCCGGCTACTCGTCTTTATAGCCTTTAAAAATATGCATGGTGTTCTTCAGTGTGTTTGGGAAAGCTAGTCTATTCGTATCAATCCTTCAGTATGTATGGGGTGGAGAGGTTAAGTTAGCCAAGGTTAGGTTAGGATATAGTAGTGAATGACTTAAAATGAAAATGTAATAGTCACTCAGTACATAAAGAGAGCAGTGTATAATTCATGTCTTTCACTGTATATAGGTAAAACAGTGTAAGTTAATGAATGTATAATGAAAATGGTGTAGAATAAATTGAAATATGGGTGTACTATTTTTTATTTTTTTTATTTCTTCATTCCTGCCCCACATTCTTCCCTCTCGTTGCGTGTTTCATTCCTCCTTGGTGATTCCTGCGTCATTAGTGAACAGGGAGCTTTGGCAGTGGAGGGATTAACAACACCAATGATAAGTGTGTGTGTGTGTGTGTGTGTGTGTGTGTGTGTGTGTGTGTGTGTGTGTGTGTGTGTGTGTGTGTGTGTGTGTGTGTGTGTGTGTGTGTGTGTGTACTCGTATGTGTGTGTGTGTGTGTGTGTGTGTGTGTGTGTGTGTGTGTGTGTGTGTGTGCATAATTCTTATACATTCTCGTGTGCTAGTAGTAGTAGTAGTAGTAGTAGTAGTAGTAGTAGTAGTAGTAGTAGTAGTACTAGTAGTAGTAGTAGTAGTAGTAGAAGTAGTAGTAGTAGTAATTGTTGTCGTAATAGTAGATCCAAGTAGTTAGTCTTCAAAATTCTCTCTCTCTCTCTCTCTCTCTCTCTCTCTCTCTCTCTCTCTCTCTCTCTCTCTCTCTCTCTCTCTCTGCGGGACTCACGAACACCGCTGTGCTAATTAACCTGAACACTCCCGCTCACCTGCCCACCACGGGGACTGGCGAGGCACGGGACCAGACTGCTCACACCTGTTCCCGGCCACACCTGCCCTCGCCCTTAGTAGCAGCAGTAGTAGTAGTAGTAGTAGTAGTAGTAGTAGTAGTAGTAGTAGTAGTAGTAGTAGTAGTAGTAGTGGTGGTGGTGGTGGTGGCGGTGTGAATAAAGTTTAAAAGAGATAGTACTCTCTCTCTCTCTCTCTCTCTCTCTCTCTCTCTCTCTCTCTCTCTCTCTCTCTCTCTCTCTCTCTCTCTCTCTTCTCTCTTCTACATTTATCCATTTTCCGTTTTCCATATTTTTTCTTAGCCTTTTTCCTATTTTCTCTTCTCCTTTATCTATTTTTTTTTGTTCCTTCATTTTCTGTTGGTCTTTCTTTATTCAGATTTTTCGTTTATGATTTTTTTTCATCTCCGTTTTCTTTTCTTTTTCCTTTTACGACTTCAGTGATAATTTCCTTTAGACTTTTTAAAATTTTTTCCGTTGTATGTTCTTTTTTCTCATCTTTTCTTTCTGTTCTCTTTTTCTCTCTATATGTCTTTCTTTCCCCTTCCTTTATTCCTCATCTTCCTTCTCATTTGTCAGTTTAGGTTCATTAAGGACAGTTTTATCTCCTTTTAACACAGTAATTTAGGTCTTGCGGTGGTATCTGTAGTAGTAGCGGTGGTGGTGGTGGTGGTGGTGGTGGTGGTGGCGGCGGTGTGGTGGTACTGGTGGTGAGGGAGGAGGGGAGGAGGGGGAGGCTGTCACTAGCAGCTGTCACGTGACCAGGTGCAGCGAGGTCAGGTCACGGGCTGCGATCACATCCACACATGCATACATACCTACGTGTCATACGCACGCGCACACACACACACACACACACACACACACACACACACACACACACACACACACACACACACACACACACACACACACACACCTGCTCCTCATTATAATCGTCAATCGCGCGTCAGGTAAACATAGAGGAGGAGAAGGAGGAGGAGGAGGAGGAGGAATACAAAGGAATACAAAGGAAAGCCAAACAGCAACAGACCTTTTGGTCCTTGCAAGGCTGTTTGGTAACTACTTCTAACTAGCTACAGTGAAGAGAGACAGGACAGCATAGCAGAAGGCTCCTCCCCACCCACCACTCCCTCCAGCTTGCGCTGGCATGGAAATAGTTGGGAAAAGTACCATGCAGTATGGAAAAACTGACATGGAAATTTTCATAGGAAAGGATGAAAGGAAGTTCTACTATTCACCCTACGGTGAACTCTATACGCCTATCTGAAAGTTAATACAAGTTATATTAAAAATGGTATCTGTTGAATAAGAGTTTAATAGTGAATTTAGTAATTATTCGGACAAGAAGAGAGCTTGTTGGGGATTTGCTTTTAAATATTTGTCTATTTTATTTTTGAATGATTCAATAGTATTGCTGTTTACAATTTCGGCAGGAAGTTTATTCCATATATTTACTATACGATTAAAGAAGAAATGTTTGGCCTCGTGGGATTTAAAACGTTTGGGTATAATCTTGAATCCATTATTTCTTGTT
>NC_087193.1:4197183-4199683 GCF_035594125.1 Scylla paramamosain | reverse complement strand
GGAGAGGGAGGAGGAGGAGGATGAGGGAAGGGAGGGGAAGGGAAGGAGGTCACATCAGGAAGGAGAGGTGAAGGAAGAGGAGGAAGAGAACAAGAGGTCAAGGTGAGGGAGGGTGAAGGAAAGGAGGAGGAGGAGGAGGAGGAAGAGGAAGAGGAGGAGGAGGAGGAGGAGGAGGAGGAGGAAAAAATGGAGGGAGGGATAATGTGATTGTGGAGCAGGAAAAGAATATTATTAGACCCCCCCCTCTCTCTCTCTCTCTCTCTCTCTCTCTCTCTCTCTCTCTCTCTCTCTCTCTCTCTCTCTCTCTCTCTCTCTCTCTCTCTCTCTCTCTCTCTCTCTCTCTTTCTCTCCACTACCACCGCCACCACCACCACACGGGTCACAGGTCAAAGGAGTCACATCGTCAGGTCACACAGTCTGCTTATGCAAGGCTTCCGCTGCACACCTGTCCTCCAATTAACCCTTTCAAGTAACAGCTGTCAGCCTTACCTGGGAAATTTTGCTTGAGGTAACAGGGAAACTGGATACGTGACAGGAAGGAGGGAAACTTGGATTTGTGAAGGGAAAATATGTAGCGATGTTCGTCTTCGTAACGGGAAAATAACACTGGAAAAAAAGAAAACTGGTATTGGAAAAGGAAAAATTATATAGGTTAGGGGGAAAAAGTATTCATAACAGGGAAATAAGTTGGGGAAAGTAATATTTGTGATAGGAATGGAGGAGGGAAAAAAATAATAAGATTGGTAACGGAAAAATAAACTTAAAAAAAACAATCATAACAGGAAAATCAAATGAAAAGACTGATATTTGTAACGGGAAAAAAAGAACGGAAAGAAGGAAGGAAGGAAGGAAGGAAGGAAGGAAGGAAGGAAAGCAGACAAGAAAGGAAGACAGGAAGGCAGAGAAATATGAGTGAGAAGGCAGGAAGGACGAAAGGAAAGAATGAAAGGATGAAAGAAGAAAATCATAAAAAATATTGAGGAAGACATGAACAAACAAACAAATGAATAAAACAATGAAGAGGAGAAGGAAAGAAGGAAGGGAGGGAGGAAGGAAGGCAGAAAGGAGGCTATATAGAAATGAACAAATAAATAAAAAAAAAAAAAATCAATAGACGAAGGAAGTCACAAAAAAATATCAGACGAATAAACAAACAAACAAACAAATAAATAAATAAATAAAGGAAGCTAAAAGAAAAAAAGACAAACTCCTCACAAACTCAGCACAGACCAGGCACACACTCTGGGGCAGGACAAGAGAGCACTGAGCAATACCATACCAGCGTTACATTGAGATCAGCCCCAGCGATCTATTCTGAATTAAACGTTAAAACCATTTCTACGCTTGACATGGGTGGAGTGTGTCTCGCGCCGGGCCATTGTGGGTGTGCTGTGGGTGGCAGGGAAGGAGGAGGAGGAGGAGGAGGAGGAGGAGGAGGAGGAGGAGGAGGAGGAGGAGGAGGAGGAGGAGGAGGAGGAGGGTGACGGAGGGAGGTGTGGCCATGAGATAGGAAGAAGGAAGGGGAAATAAGAGGAAGGAAGGGAGATAGGGGTGAGAGAGAGAGAGAGAGAGAGAGAGAGAGAGAGAGAGAGAGAGAGAGAGAGAGAGAGAGAGAGAGAGAGAGAGAGAGAGAGAGAATAGCAACAAATAAAAGGTGTAAAAAAATGAAGAAAATAAAAGAAAACGAAGAAAAAAGAGAAAATAAAGCAGATTTACAACATAGCGAGAGAAAGAGAGAGAGAGAGAGAGAGAGAGAGAGAGAGAGAGAGAGAGAGAGAGAGAGAGAGAGAGAGAGAGAGAGAGAGAGAGAGAGAGAGAGAGAGAGAGAGAGGAGAAAATAAAAGTGAAAGTGAAAGAAAAGAAGAAAAGACACAAACTAAAAAAAAAAAAATCGAGGTTAGAGAATGGATGATGAATAAATGAAGAAAGAGGAGGAGGAGGAGGAGGAGGAGGAGGAGGAGGAGGAGGAGGAGGAGGAAGAGGGTGTGGCGTGTTGGTGTGACCTCCCATGGGTGTGGCTCTGTTTTGGCGCCACACTGGTGACATATGGCGGTGCCCCTCCCGCAGAGAGAGAGAGAGAGAGAGAGAGAGAGAGAGAGAGAGAGAGAGAGAGAGAGAGAGAGAGAGAGAGAATATGAGTGCTCTTTGTTCATCTCAGTTTTCTATTTGCATCTCTCTCTCTCTCTCTCTCTCTCTCTCTCTCTCTCTCTCTCTCTCTCTCTCTCTCTCTCTCTCTAAATTAACCAGGTGAGTGTCAGGTAATTCCCAGCATCAGTGACCAACCCTCGACTTCTCCATCAGCTCCTCTTCCTTCTGGAGTGTTTGGCGACCAGGAGGAGGAGGAGGAGGAGGAGGGCTTCTGAGGTCATGGAAGTACACGAATGATTAATTTTCTCTCTCTCTCTCTCTCTCTCTCTCTCTCTCTCTCTCTCTCTCTCTCTCTCTCTCTCTCTCTCTCTCTCTCTTTCTCTGTCCAAACGCGTCAACAAGGGCGGTGCAT
>NC_087193.1:4182183-4184683 GCF_035594125.1 Scylla paramamosain | reverse complement strand
CTATTACTACTACTACTACTATTCTTTCCTCTCTTTACTCCTTCTCTCCTTCTTTTCCTCCATTTCCTTCCTTTCCTACTATTTTACCAATTTCCTTCTTCCCTCCCTCCATTAATTTCCTTCCTTCTACTCCTCCTTCTTCTCTTTTTTACCTATCTTTTCCTCACTGCTCCATATTTTCCTCCCATCTTTCCTCCTACCCTTCCTCCTTCCCTCCCCCCTTTTCACACCTTTCCCTAATCACCTGAAGGAGTCTTTAATTAGACCTGAGCCCAAATGAACCTAAAATAGACCTAAAAATGAACATAAGTAAAAACAAGGTAATTTAATTAGGCTCAGGTGACTTAATAGCAGGTTTGGGGAGGCCTAGGCGGGGCGAGGTGATGGTGGAAAAATTAGCAATAGGCCTTCGCTTTTTGAGGTTAATTAAGAAGGCCTACTGGTTTTCAGGAGGCCGTGTTAGGCTCATTTCCACGCCCCGTAATTATTGTCTGAGTTACGAGGAGGAGGAGGAGGAGGAAGAGGAAGAGGAAGAGGAGGAGGAGGAGGAGGAGGAGGAGGAGGAGGAGGAGGAGGAGGAGGAGGAGGAGGAGAATCTGACTTATTCCTATTCGTTCAGATGTGGTTTGGTAATTCTCTCTCTCTCTCTCTCTCTCTCTCTCTCTCTCTCTCTCTCTCTCTCTCTCTCTCTCTCTCTCTCTCTCTCTAACCAAAAGTGGAGATAATGAACGTGGATGTAATGGAGAAGGCGAAGAGGAGGAGGAGGAGGAGGAGGAGGAGGAGGAGGAGGAGGAGGAGGAGGAGGAGGAGGAGGAGGAGGAGGAGGAGGAGGAGGAGGAGGAGGAGGAGGAGGAGGAGGCCGACACCTTAATAAACACACTTTCAGTCATCCGTGAATTCACACCTGCACGCACGCACACACACACACACACACACACACACACACACACACACACACACACACACACACACACACACACACACACACACACACAGACAGACATACAGACAGGCAAGACCTCCTACCCCTTCCTCTCCCCTCTCCCTCTTTCCTCCCTCACCTGCTTACCTGCTTACCTGCTTACCTGCACAGCCTCGGCTCAATATTGCATCTGGGGAGAGGAGAAAAAAATAAGGAAAAAAAAAGAAAATAAGGAAAGGAAGGAAGAAGAAAAAAATGAAGAAAAGAAGGAATAAGAAAAAAGAAAAACGGGTATAAGGGAGGAAAAAAGAAAAAAAGGAAAAGGAAAAGGGGAGAAAGGAGAAATAAGCAAGGAGAAAGAAAAAGGGAAAACGAAGGAAAAAGGGATAAAAACAGGTAAACAAGGAAAATAAAGAAGAAAATAAGGAAAAAAATTAATAAATAAACACTAATTTCCATGAACCTGGCGACTTGTTTGAGAGAAAGAGAGAGAGAGAGAGAGAGAGAGAGAGAGAGAGAGAGAGAGAGAGAGAGAGAGAGAGAGAGAGAGACACCTGCACTGCATTTCAAATAGATTAAAATACGAGAATGTGCAGCAAATGTATATTTTTAAATTTAATTAATTTTAATGTATGAATATCATAATCTAAGAGAGAGAGAGAGAGAGAGAGAGAGAGAGAGAGAGAGAGAGAGAGAGAGAGAGAGAGAGAGAGAGAGAGAGAGAGAGAGAGAGAGTGTGTGGTAAGTTCAAGTTCTTTAATTATATTCTGACAAAAGTATTTTCTATTTTAATTTATTTAATTTTTTTTCAATATTATTCTGGTGATGATTTTTTAACAATCTCTGTGAAGAAGAAGAGGAAGAGGAAGAAGAAGAAGAAGAAGAAGAAGAAGAAGAAGAAGAAGAAGAAGAAGAAGAAGAAGAAGAAGAAGAAGAAGAGGAGGAACAATAAGCAGATGACGAACAAGAACAAGAGCGACAACAACAACAACAACAACAACAACAACAACAACAACAACAGCAACAACAACAACAACAACAACCACAACAACAACAACAGCAACAACAGGGAGAAGGACCAAAAGAAGAAGAAGAAGAAAAAGAAGAAGAACAAGAACAAAAAAATGTGTGTGTGTGTGTGTGTGTGTGTGTGTGTGCCCGCATTTTGCCATTATAGAGAAGGTTCCTCTGGTTACTTCTGGTCACTTCTCCCCCTCCTCCTCCTCCTCCTCCTCCTCCTCCTCCTCCTCCTCCTCCTCCTCTTCCTCCTCCTGATGACATTGATAGCGTCAAGCTTTATTACCAGTCGCTGTTTGAGGGAGTGTGTGTCCCTCTCCCTCTCTCCCTCCTCTCCCTTCGTCAGCCACGCCCTCTCCCTCCCTCCCTCCCTCCCTCTCTCTCTCTCTCTCTCTCTCTCTCTCTCTCTCTCTCTCTCTCTCTCTCTCTCTCTCTCTCTCTCTCTCTCAGCCAGTTCCCGATTCAAACTCCTCCCCCCAAACTCTCCCCTTCCATCTTCCCCTCGCAACATTTCACCCCTCTTCTTCTCTCCCCTCCTCGAGTCCCACAGATTACTCTCTC
>NC_087193.1:4164683-4167183 GCF_035594125.1 Scylla paramamosain | reverse complement strand
GGTTAGGTTAGGTTAAATTGAGTTAGGTTAGGTTAGGTAAGGTTAGGTTAGGTTAGGTTAGGTTAGGTTGAGTTAGGTTAGATTGAGTTAGGTTAGGTTAGGTTAGGTTAGGTTAGATTGAGTTATGTTAGGTTGGGTTAGGTAATGTTAGGTTAGGTTAGGTTAGATTAGGTAATGTTAGGTTAGGTTAGGTTAGGTTAGATTGAGTTAGGTTAGGTTAGGTTAGGTAATGTTAGGTTAGGTTAGGTTAGATTGAGTTATGTTAGGTTAGGTTAGGTTAGGTTAGGTTAGGTTAGGTTAGGTTAGTTAGGTTAGGTTAGGTTAGAATGAGTTAGGTTAGGTTAGGTAAGGTTAGGTTAGATTGAGTTAGGTTAGGTTAGGTTAGGTAAGGTTAGGTTAGGTTAGGTTAGGTTAGGTAATGTTAGGTTAGGTTAGGTTAGGTTATGTTAGGTTAGGTTAGGTAATGTTAGGTTAGGTTAGGTTAGATTGAAATGAGTTGGGTTAGATTGTTTTATGCTATGTTAGGTTGGGTTAGATTAGGAGGATAATGGCACAGAGGTAAGGTAATATAATCCTTTTTAATCCTTTCTTATTACATCACAAGCTGACTTTCTTATTCCATTATCGTGCCATTCAGTAAAAAAAGTAAAAAAAAAAAAATTGAAATTCACTCTGTCCTTCCTCTTCTCTTCCTTTCCTTCTTTTTTCCTAACTTAAAAATCTGGCTTGAAATTCACTGTGTCGTTGTTGTTGTTGATGACATTGTTGTTGTTGCACCTCTTCTTATTTTCTCCTCTTTCTAACTTTAAAAGAAAACTCTGCCTTAAAAATTCAGTGTCGTTATTATTATTGTTGTTATTGTGGTCGTTGTTGATGTTACTTCTGCTGTTCTTCTTTTTATTATTATTTTCTTCCACTCTTCTTCCGAACTTTAAAACAAAATCTTCCTTTAAAAAAATCTACCTTGTCCTTCTTCTTTTACTCCTCCTTCCTAAATTCCACTACTTCATGCGTCTCTTTTATCAGTCTTCACTTTTCCCGCTCAGATTCCTAAACAGCCACAAATAGAATCAAGATAACAGTGATAGCAACGCCACCATCACCACCATCACGTTCCCCCGCTTATACAAATAGAATATAGAAACGAGAGGGAGAGAGAAAATAGAGAGAAAATATTTTATACTTTCGATACTGTGTGGACTTAGCGCCTCTCTCTCTCTCTCTCTCTCTCTCTCTCTCTCTCTCTCTCTCTCTCTCTCTCTCTCTCTCTCTCTCTCTCTCTGGTAAGGAGAATCATAATAAAAAAGTCAAGTTTATGTTATCGATTTCTAAATATAAGCGGGAGATAGGAGGAACTAGGAAGAGGAGGAGGAGGAGATGGAAAAAAGAAATCACGAGGAGGAGGAGGAGGAGGGGGATGATAAGAATGAGAAGAAGGAGGAGGAGGAGGAGAAAAGAAGAAATATCAGTAGAAAAAGAACAAGAAGAGAAAAACGAAAAAGAAAAGAAAAAGAAAATAAGGGCGAAGAAAAGAAAGAAGAAGAAAACTCCATATTTTACCACCACCACCACCACCACCAGCACCACCACTATCATCAACACACACACACACACACACACACACACACACACACACACCACTCCTTCCCTCACTCGCAAACTACCCACTTCAAATAAGCAACACAGCACACAGCCTCGCCTCGTCTCGCCCACAGGTGCTAAATATAATAAATAGCAAAGGTAAATATGATATTGAGACCGAGTTACAGAGAATTTACGCGAGGTCTTCGGATGGGCAGGTTTATAAAGTTTGTTGGGGTATTTTCATATATACTGCAAGGTGAGGGGAGGTTGGGTTAGGTTAGTGTGTGTGTGTGTGTGTGTGTGTGTGTGTGTGTGTGTGTGTGTGTGTGTGTGTGTGTGTGTGTGTGTTGTCTTTCTTCGCTGGTAAGGAAGAGAATAGGGAAACTGTCTGTCTGTCTGTCTGTCTCTCTCTCTCTCTCTCTCTCTCTCTCTCTCTCTCTCTCTCTCTCTCTCTCTCTCTCTCTCTCTCTCTCTCTAAAAAGAAAAAAAAATATTGTAGTAGAGAGGAAAAGTTAAAACTCTCGCCATTTCAACTAAGAACAACAACAACAACAACAACAACAACAACAACAACACCTGAACACGAAACCCAAAAAAAAAAAAAAAAACAATGAACACACACACACACACACACACACACACATTACATCTCGTTCTTTTATGTTAACAACTCTCTGTCTGTCTGTCTGTCTGTCTGTCTCCCCACTCCCTCTCCCCCTCTCCCTCTTTCTCTTTCTCTCTAACGCAGATCCACTTATGTTAATTCCCAGGGCATTTTTGCATCTTCCCTCACGTACATTCGGGTGACATGCGGCGCCACTTGTCGGGAGATGTACTTGAGCGAAACGACACGAAGATTTCAAGAAGCCAATACAAACCTGAGCCGGAGTGAAGCCTTACCAATGAGGTTTCGAGG
>NC_087193.1:4152183-4157183 GCF_035594125.1 Scylla paramamosain | reverse complement strand
ACACACACACACACACACACACACACACACACACACACACACACACACACACACACACACACACACACACACAGAAAAAAATGAACATGCGCTTACAGACAGAAGAAGAAGAAGAAGAAGAAGAAGAAGAAGAAGAAGAAGAAGAAGAAGAAGAAGAAGAAGAAGAAGAAGAAGAAGAAGAAGAAGAAGAAGAAGAAGAAGAAGAAGAAGAAGAAGAAGAAGAAGAAGAAGAAGAAGAAGAAGAAGAAATGAAAACAATAATAAAAGAAGAATGAGTATAAACGTTCTTGCTTTCTAAATATAAACACAATGAGGTACTGGAGAAGAAGAAGAAGGAGGAGGAGGAGGAGGAGGAGGAGGAGGAGGAGGAGGAGGAGGAGGAAAAAAGATAACACAAACCTGACCACAGTAATTATTCTTTGAACCTTTAATTCCCCTCCATCTGTTCTTTACTCCCTCGCTGTCCCTCGGGAGAAAAAGAGAGAGGGGGAGAGGGAGAGGGAGAGAGAAAAAGAGAGAGAAAACGACTGCCTGGTGAGAGAAAGGAGGGAACGAAGGTCAGGTCAAAGGTCATGTGACAAGAGTGTGACCTGAGATGAGTATTTTTAAGGATATTTGACCTCGACGGAAAGGTAAAATGAGAGGAGGAGGAGGAGGAGGAGGAGGAGGAGGAGGAGGAGGAGGAAGAGGAGGGGAGATGATAGTGAGGCCATGGACGCGTGTTTTGAGTACGAGAGAGAGAGAGAGAGAGAGAGAGAGAGAGAGAGAGAGAGAGAGAGAGAGAGAGAGAGAGAGAGAGAGAGAGAGAGAGAGAGAGAGAGAGAGAAGAGAAGAGAAGAGAAGAGAAGAGAAGAGAAGAGAAGAGAAGAGAAGAGAAGAAAAGAGACGAGAGAAAAGAGAAAAATACAGAAAAAAAGAAAACTAGAAAATAAAATAAATATGAAAGCACAGAATAACAAAGAATAAAATAGAAGAATAAAAAAAATAATAAAATGAAAAAAAAAGAGAAACATAAAACGGAACACAACAGAACGGAAAGAGGACTGATAGAAAAGATGGAAAGAAAAAAAAAAAGAGAGAGAGAGAAAAAAAAAGGGTAACAAAATATAAAGGGGTGAATGAAGGTTTAGGTTCACAAAGGGTTGGTCGGCGAGGCTTGGGGCGAGAGAGGTCCTTTGTCGCGTACTTTTTAATGCTTTCCGGCGGCGAGGGACCCCAACCTGACCTCCTATTGTGACCGCGGGGAAGGAGGAGGAGGAGGAGGAGGAGGAGGAGAAAGTCGAAGCGTTAACCCATTGACAGAACACACACACACACACACACACACACACACACACACACACACACACACACACACACACACACACACACACACACACACACACACACACACACACACACACAGCTCCTAAATATCCATAAAACATACAGCACACCTGATAACAAGGCGTCATTACCTGTCCCTCCCTGCGTGCTCACCTTAACGAGACCTGCTCACCTGTACTGCGTCCCTGCCACACTAATAAGCTCGTTCCCACGCACATTATCATCACAAACACTAAGGCTTTCTTTTCCCTCGTCTGCTCTTTAATTAAACTCAATTAATTAAAATAACCTGTTGTGTGTTTACCTGTGACTTCTTTTAATTCAACACTAGTAAGTTGTTAAGATAAGGTCTTGGTATAAATGTTTATTTTTTTTTCTCTCTTCTTTTCCTTGTACCTAAATAAATATGTGAATTTTTTATTTTATTTGCGTTCTCAAATGTGCATGAAGACCAGTTACTTTTAGTGTGAGAGTAAAACAAAAAGAAGAGGAACGTAAACCATAAAGGTGAATTTAAGATGTAATCGTTTTCCTGTCTCTTGTTGTAATTATAAATAAACTAACTACTTTATGTGCCAGAAATATGAGCTACAACCTTTCTTTGGTCTGAGGTACAAAGTTTGGTAAAATTCTGTTTGTTTGTTTTAACTGGAGTCCTGTAATTTTAAGTCAGAAAGATAAAATGAAGATACATGTACTTTTCTCCTCCTTTCCTTGTACTGTACATAAACACTTTCCGCTTGATTCGTGAGAGGAAGAAAAAAAGAAATGATGTGAGAATGTTTTGGTGATCCATGCGTGTCACAAAACTCGAGTGATAAAGACAACAACAGGAATATACGCGATTCTTCCCAAATTTTCTTTTTACTTCATTGCTGCATGTACTTCATTCCTTTATTTTCTGTGTAGGAATATTGGTGAAGACTTTCTGTTCATTTACGTGAGTTATATTTTCTTTTTTTGCAAATGTTAAGAACACCAATGGAGGATATGAGCAATTTTCCTAATACTCTTTTTTGAACTCCATAAATGCCTCTTCCATTTGATTCATTCGTTAAAATATACTTTGAAAATACTCATACAAAAAGAGAGAGAGAAAAAAAAAAAGAAAAAAGACAGGAAATGCATATGTATATTCAGAATTAATAAAGAAAAGATGTAATTTGAAACTGATAAAGAAAAAAATACGTTTAAAATTGACAAATAAAAACCATGCATTCAGAAGTAATAGAGAAGATATATACATCTGAAATTGATAAAGAAAATATATACATCTGAAATTGATAAAGAAAATATATACATCTGAAATTCATAAGGAAAAGATATACATTTAAAACTGATGAAAGAAAAACTATACATCTGAAACTGATAAAGAAAATATATACAATTGAAATCCATTAAAGAAAAGATATACATTTAAAACTGATAAAGAAAAGGAATAGATTTGATCCTTTCTTGCGTAGCGTAGTAACGACAATAACTTGGCTTGGCTTTACTTTCACTGAGAGGACTGGACAGCTTGACGTACACAAACACACTGAGTACACACGAAGAGGCAGTAAAAAAAACAGATACATCACGATAAATAAACACATAAAAAAATAAGATAGATACATTAGGGTTGATAAACACGTCAGGGAAAAGAAAATAAAATATGAGAAAAAAAATAAATCTATCACGTAGAATTAAATACACCACGAAAACAAAACTGAGGACGCACGAAGAAGGTGTTAAAAATAGACGCACCAGGAAACATCACCAAAAACTTGTAATAAAAATAGACAAAAAGAAAAAAAAATACACATAAAAACTTGCACTGAAAACTGATAAAGCAGGAAAAATAAACGTAAAAAAAACTTGCAATTAAAAAAAAAATGAACACACCAACAAGTAAACAAACAAACACAAACCAACGACAAAAAAAAATGACAGTAAAAACAGACCCACAAAAAAACACACTAAATCGCCACAATGTTCCAATAAAGACAACTACATCGGGAAGACTCGGCGTCAGGAACCCAGGCAAACCCTCCCACGTCCCTGCTGCTGCTGCCCACGCTCCCAATAAGGGGATGTGAGGCGCGATGACTCTATCCCGCCACAGACGCGCTGCCACTGGTGATACAGACAATAAACAAGGCGATAAACACTGATTCGCCCTGATTCCTCCTCCCAAACACCGGACTTGTACTTCAAAACGAGGCTATTTGTACGTCAGAGGCTTCACAGAGACACGGGTTGGCACTAGTGATGAGACAGTAAACACGACGATAAACACAATGATTTGTTCTTTCCAACGGAGCTTATGCGTCAAAACAACCCTATTTGTGCTCTTGTGAACCTGAACTTAAAGAAAAAAAGAGAGGAAAAAAGATCTTGGCGTGAACTTTAAATAGAAAACAGTAAACAAGATGATAAGCAAACAGATGAGTCTTTTCACACATGAGGTTTATGAATAAGACAAAAACTATTCATGCACTGGTGAACCTGAACTTAAACAATGGAGAACGGAAAGAAAATCGGTTTAAACTTCAAATAAATAAACAAGACGATAACGAGAGCGATTCGTCCTTCCAAACACGAGGCTTGTGCTTCAAAACAACCCTATTTGTGCATTTGTGAACCTAAATTTATAAAAAAGGAAGAAAAAACTGGTGTAAACTTTAAAAATGCAGGAAACAATAAACAAGATGATAAGCGAACTAATTCGCCCTTTTAAACACGAGGTCTGTGCCTCCAAATAACTCCATATCTGTTCATCAGTGACCTTGAACTAAAAAAGGAAGAAAAAAATGATGTAAACTTAAAAGGTAAAAGAAAGGCTGATGTCCTTTTTTTTTTTTTTTAAGGCAGTCAATGATACCTGGTGCTGTCCTTTCACCTGTCTGTCTCCCTCACCTGCCTGTCACCTGCGGCGTCTGATTAGCACGTATCAAGGTAACATCGTGCATTCGTGTACCTTTTACAGATTTCAACGCAGAAAGCACACGATTAGTTTTGCTTAGTGGAGTGTGACAATGTATGTAGTATCTTTTATTTATTTTTTTTATCTCTTTTTTCAGAACACATGATTAAAAGTTAGATGCTAATAACAGTGGTGAATTTTAGAGAAGGTTTGAATTTTCAGACACAGACGAGATAATTGAAAGTAGAAAGAAAACTGGCAGTGAATTGAAAACAGAAAGGGATTTAAGTGGTGGAATTTTAAGAGTTCATTCTGACCTACTCACAAACAAGTGATCATGTGTACTGCCACTAGCGGCAGTGCAGTGAGGGTTCTACATAATAAAGGTGTGGGTTTTGAAGAGTTTACTTATGGATTATAAAAAAAAGTTACAGATTTTAACAGTAACTTGATAATTAAATGAATAAATAATAGCTTTTGAAAATAAAGTATGTTACAAATTTTAACAGTAACTTTGGAATTAAATTAGTAAACAATGGCTTTTGAAAATAAAGAATGTTACAGATTTTAACAGTAACTTGAGAATTAAATGAGAAAACAATGGCTTTTGAAAATAAAGTATATCTTCTAAAATTCAAACATGAAATTTATAAATAGAGATAATAATTTCAAGAGCAAGTTATGGATTATAAAAGTGAGGATAAATGAAGGGAACTGTTGACTTTATAAGTAAGGAAATAAGTGAATAGTTTAAATATATCTGAAATAG
>NC_087193.1:4127183-4137183 GCF_035594125.1 Scylla paramamosain | reverse complement strand
GGGAAGGAAAGAGAGAGAGAGAGAGAGAGAGAGAGAGAGAGAGAGAGAGAGAGAGAGAGAGAGAGAGAGAGAGAGAGAGAGAGAGAGAGAGAGAGAATATGAAGGAAAAATAAAAAGGAATGGAAGGAATAATAAAATAATGAAAGAATGAATGAAAATAATAGATAAAATAAAGGATGAGAGAGAGAGAGAGAGAGAGAGAGAGAGAGAGAGAGAGAGAGAGAGAGAGAGAGAGAGAGAGAGAGAGAGAGAGAGAGAGAGAGTACTATATAGTAATTTGAGTGCAGGTATAAATGATTAGAGCGAATGAAAGAGAATTAAAGAGAATAATGGTGAATAAAAGTGAGATAACGAAAGAAGATGGTGACAGGAAGATGGTGAAAGGAGATAGTGATGATGGTGATGTTAGTGGTGACGAGTGAAAGGACAGTGATGACAAAAATGGTGATAGTGATGATGATGGCCAAAGTGATAGCCAAAATAGTTGTAGTGAGGTGACAGTGGTGATAGTGACAAAAAAAGGATAGTGATGATAGTGAAGGTGATAGTGAAGGTGATGGTGACTGATGGTGAGCTGACAGTGGTAGCCAAGAAAGTATATAGGTTAGGTTAATGGTGACAAGTAACTGTTCTAATGATGGTGACAAGAAGTGGTGGTAGTGATGGTGATGATAGTGGTGACAGCATGGGGACAATTAGTGACAGTGGCAGCGAAGACAGAGTGGTGATGGTGACAGTGACAGTGGTAAGCTAAAGAGGTCACAGAGGTCACAGAGAGGTCACAGAGGTAGTAAAAATGAGCAGACAGTAGCAGTGGTGATAGTGGTGATAGTGGTAGTGGAGATACTGTCACTATAACACTTAAAACAACACGCTGGGCACTTCACAAACACACACTGTCAGTACATTAGCGAAGATAACATACACAGAACACAGGGAAACACAAGGAAACACAAAGGAAGGGCACACAGCAGCAAAGAAACAGTGGAAGTACATTACGTAAGATAAAAAGAACACAGGAAAACACGAAGGAACACAAAGGATGACCAGCAGCAAACAGAGTCAGTATATTTGCTAAGATAACATACACAACACGGAAACACAAGGGAACACAAAGAAGGAACACACAGGAGCAAACAAACAGTGGAAGTGCATTAGGTAAGATAAAAAGAACATAAATGAAGACACAAGGAAGAAAAAAACAGCATAACTTTGTCGAGGCAGCTTGTTGATGACCTACTCTGTTATTTGAAGCAAAAAATAAATAAAAATAAATAAATAAATAAACAAGAAAGTAAGGCGAATATTGCATCAAAGAAGAATTTATATGAATAAAAATAAATAAATAAATATATAAATAAATAAACAAATAAATAAATAAACGTCATTCTTGAGAAATTAGAGGAGAGAGAGCGAGAGAGAGAGAGAGAGAGAGAGAGAGAGAGAGAGAGAGAGAGAGAGAGAGAGAGAGAGAGAGAGAGAGAGAGAGATAACAGATGTGTCCCCAAAAACTCACAGCTATTGACAAACTCCCTTCTCCTCCTCCTCCTCCTCCTCCTCCTCAGGTGTTACTTTTGTCAACGTGTCACAGAAGGGCGCCATGTTTCCTCTTCTCTTCCTTGTGCATTTTTCTGAATCCTCCTTTATTTACCTTCCTTTCTTCTCCTTTCCTATTTCATTCCCGTTTTCTTTATTGTATGACTGTCTGTTCGTCAAAAGCCATCCATCTCTCTCTCTCTCTCTCTCTCTCTCTCTCTCTCTCTCTCTCTCTCTCTCTCTCTCTCTCTCTGAACTTAACCCGTATCGAGAAAAAAAAAAACTGACAAAAAATCAAGAAAAAGGCCAGAAAAGCAAGGTAGAAAAGGTAAACAGTGAACAGTAAATGTCTATGGTTCCGATTTATGGTGCAGCGAGTGGCGGGAGTGGCAGACCTTTGATACCTGCGAGATAAGGGAGAGATAGCGCCTTATACAGGGAGCAGGGGGGAGGGGGCCAAGGGCACGGCATGATGTGAGGGAGAGAGAGGGAGAGGGAGAGGTTGTGCTATATGTGTGTATGTGTGTGTGTGTGTGTGTGTGTGTGTGTGTGTGTGTGTGTGTGTGTGTGTGTGTGTGTGTGTGTGTGTGTGTGAGAGAGAGAGAGAGAGAGAGAGAGAGAGAGAGAGAGAGAGAGAGAGAGAGAGAGAGAGAGAGAGAGAGAGAGAGAGAGAGAGAGAGAGAGAGAGAGAGAGAGAGAGAGAGAGAGAGAGAGAGAGATTGGATAAGAAATATTAAATCTTTAAATCACGTAAGTTTTAAGCCAATGAAACGACTACTACTACTACTACTACTACTACTACTACTACTACTACTACTACTACCACTACTACTACTACTACCACCACTACTACTACTTCATAACAAACAAAACTAACTCATAACAATCTTTACTTCTTAATCTCCTTCTCCTCCTCCTCCTAATCCTCCTCCTACTCTAATCCCTCTCTTTATCATCCTGTTCCTTCCTTCCTTCCTTCTTTCCTCTCTCTTACCCCGCACGCACTTCATTTTTAACCCCTCCCAGACACGTGCAGGCGCCATTCATGTCACGTGCCTTCCCTCCCCACCCTACCTCCATCCCTCCCCTCCCTCCCGTCCCCCTCCCTCTCCCTTTAAGGGTCAAGGAGCGTGTACACAATGCATTTTTTAAGGGAGGGTGTTTAAGGGGCGGTGTATGAAAATATTCTGAGCGTCTGTGGCTGAATGGAAGGGAGGAGGAGGAGGAGGAGGAGGAGGAGGAGGAGGAGGAGGAGGAGGAGGAGGAGGAGGATGGAAGGAGGGTAGGTGGAAGGCTGCGAGGGTAAGATAAAATAGATACAGAGGAGGAGGATGGAGGAAGGAAGGAAGGAAGGAAGGAAGGGAAGAGGAGATGAGGAGGAAATGGAAGAGTAAGAAGAAGTGAGAGTAAGATAGAGAAAGGAAGGAGTAAAAGAAATGAGAATGAAAGGAAGATGGATATAAGCAGAATAAGAAAATGAAAAGGAATGAGAGAGAGAGAGAGAGAGAGAGAGAGAGAGAGAGAGAGAGAGAGAGAGAGAGAGAGAGAGAGAGAGAGTCAAGGGTCAAGGAATGGAATGCAAACCCACACTCGACATTTTTACAACTTCCTCCTCCTCCTCCTCCTCCTCCTCCTCCTCCTCCTCCTCCTCCTCCTTCCCCTCCTCCTCCTCGTCGTCCTTCTCCTCACCGCCACACGTCAGCGGGTAATCACGTGACCCACAATGCCCAGCTTATCCCTACTCCCCTTAAAAGACTTAGGTTTCTATTTCTTAAGGGATTGAATAATTTTCCTTAAGTACTTCGATCCTCCTTCTCTTCCTCCCCCTCCCCCCTTCTGTGGTTCCAGTTTCTCTATTTTTGTCTATTTTTCTTTTCGGTTTTTCTCTTCTTCTTTCGTAAACCCGATTAGAAATGTAGGATGTGTCAGGTAATGGTCTGTGTGTGTGTGTGTGTGTGTGTGTGTGTGTGTGTGTGTGTGTGTGTGTGTGTGTGTGTGTGTGTGTGTGTGTGTGTGTGTGTGTGTGTGTGTGTGTGTGTGTGTGTGTGTGTGTGTGTGTGTGTGTGTGTGTGTGTGTGTGTGTGTGTGTGTGAAGGAACAAGAACGCGAAATTATAATGAAAATGAGAAAAAAAAGGTTAAATTCAAGAAACAAACAAAAAAAAAATGTGAAAGGGAATAAGAGGAAAATCAAAATTAAGTAAAAGGATGGATGGAAAGGAAAAAGGGAAATACGTCAATCGAGTCAGAAAATCAATGACACGTATAAAAGATAAACAGAAAAATGAAGAGAAAAAAATTGTAAAGAAAAAACAAAGGAAAAAGAGAAAAGCGAAAAAAAATCACATTACAAAATAAAAAAAACAAATAAAGAAAAAAAAGAAAACAGAATAAACACAATTAAATCTCTCAAATGTAGCACAGAGAACGAAAAAAGAAGAGAAAAAAAATCAATAGGTCCTGAAGAGACAAGAGGAGACAAAGAAAACAAGAGGAGACAGAGAGAAGAGGAGAAGAGAAGGAGTTAGAGAGAGTTAAAGAAAAAAAGAAAGATGATAGAAAACAAAAGGTCATTAGCAGGTGACGGCACAGGTGTGAGGGAAAAAAACGTTAAGTGTAATGGGAAAATTATCATATTAACTATCAGAGAGAGAGAGAGAGAGAGAGAGAGAGAGAGAGAGAGAGAGAGAGAGAGAGAGAGAGAGAGAGAGAGAGAGAGAGAGAGAGAGAGAGAGAGAGAGAGAGAGAGAGAGAGAGAGAGAGAGAGAGAGAGAGAGAGAGAGAGAGAGAGAGAGAGAGAGAGAGAGAGAGAGAGAGAGAGAGAGAGACCATTATAATCTGCGCGTCCACTTGTGACAAAAAACTCGTCGGGCGAAGCAGCGAACCATTGCAGGGTCACACAGGTCACAGATGGGAGTCGGAGGTGGGGGGTGAGGGTGGAAGTGGGAGTAGGAGTGGCCAGGGGGACACACGGCACCCGGGGACACAGACACGGGGACACCACACGGGGAGACTCAGAAATATTGGAAGTGTTTTTGAAATTCCTGAGAAAGTGATGGGGTGGTGAGGTGATGGGGTGAGGTATTTAGTGAAGTAGTTAGGGTGTAAAAAGTAGCCGTTAAGTAAAGTATGGAATTAATTGAAGGGAAAGAATGAAATGAGGGAGGGTTTTTTAAAGTGACGTGCCTCGCAGACAAAAGACACGACTGGAAAAAATAAAATAAGGAATAAATAAATAAATAAATAAAATGCCTAACTTAAAACAAATATGAAATAATTACGTGAGAAGCTTTCAAGGCACAAGTAAAGTGTTTTTATAAGTACATGATGTCCCAGAACAGATGACAGTACTAAGGTGATGTTATTTCCAAAAGTAACATATAAAGTGCAATAAAAGTGAGCAATTAATGTTGTGAAATGTAAAGAATAAAGAATAAACAATAAAGACAGTATTGTAAATGTAATAGTGAACAAGTAAGGTAAAAAGTTAAGAAGCATTCGATATTTTAAAAGGAAATGTTCTAAAAATAATATCGATAAACACAAATAAACTCAACAAAACAAGCACTAGCTCTTTAGATATAGCAGACGCCATGTTCTCAGAAATAAGAGTAAACAAGAAATGTGAAAAATTAAGCTTCTGGTTTTCTAAAAGGGAGTGTTTTAAGAGAAATAGTGAAAAATACCGTTAAAAGTCAGTATTTGGTCT
Organism: Scylla paramamosain; assembly: GCF_035594125.1. NCBI lineage: Eukaryota > Metazoa > Arthropoda > Malacostraca > Decapoda > Portunidae > Scylla > Scylla paramamosain. The sequence goes on along the minus strand of NC_087193.1, from coordinate 4,131,939 downwards.
AAAAATAGTGAAGATCATGTTTTAAGGAGAATAATGGAAAAGTAATGTAAAGAAAAAAAAGGCATCTTGTGTATTAAAGGTAGTGTTCGAAATATAATTGTAAAAGAAATATCGTTAAAAATCATTATTAGGTCCAGAAATAGTGAAGATCATGTTTTAAGAAGAATAATGGGAAAGTAACGTAAAAAAATAAGCATCTTGTAAACTAAAGTTTGGTAAGTAATAGTGAAGAAGTATCATTAAAAAAGTCAGTATTAGGCCTAAAAATAGTCATGTTTTAAGAAGAATAATGGGAAAGTAACGTAAAAAAATAAGCATCTTGTAAACTAAAGCGAGTGTTCGATAAGTAGTAGTGAACAAGCATCACTAAAAAAAAAAAAAAAAAAACTAAATAATTCGTCTTATAAAGGTAGTGAAGACCGTGCTCTAAAACAATAAGGAAAAAAAGTAAAGTAAGAAGTAAGCATCCAGTTTCCTAAAGAGAACATTTCAAAAGACACTAATGTTCTGGATTGTAAAGTAAGACGTTTTATCACAGTATATAATATTCTGCAATGGAGAGAATTAAAGAAAGTTATGTTCTCTCAGCGGACCAGTTATGAGACTATAAGGTTATGAGGTTAGGTGAGCTTATGAGAGCTGCTAGCGTTACTAAGCTATGCGTGGCCGTTGTAGAGATGAAGTTTTTATTGATTAAGTTATTTATTTATTGAAGAGGGATTCTGGTCAAGGGCAACAGAACTAAGACAGAGAGAAAAAGAGAGAGGCAGAGATAGAGATAGATAGAGAGAAAGAGAAACTGAAAAAGAGAAACCGAAAGAAAATCCGCAAAAATCACACTGAAAAGTAAATGAATAAAGAGATGAATAAACGGACGACTGAATAAACAAATAAACTTTTCACAATACAAAACAAAACTCAAATAAAATAATGCTCCCGCAGCAAACCAGTTACGAGAAGAGGACGAGGATGTGCCGGGGTTGGTAATGTGCCATGTAAGTGATGAACCAGTTGCAAGTGGCGGCGTGGTGATGTTCCCTCGGCAGAACCAGTTATAAGGAGTGTGAGGATGCCTGGGGGGGAGGGGGACGGTGCGTGATGTAAGTGATGTTCTACTGGTGTCCTTGTACTGATGTTCCTTCGCCTAGTTGTGAAGTTTGGCATACATGTGATGTGGTGGTGATGTGAAGTGATGTTCTACTAAGCCAAAGGTAGTGATGTTGTGGTGTTACTGTGGTGTTTCTGTGGTGTTACGATGTTCCTGTGATGTTAAGATTCTGTAATGTTGCAATGATGCTTCTTGTGATGTGATGTTCCTGTAATGTTGTATGTTCCTGTACTGTTCTGATGATGTTCTGTGATGTTAAGATGTTCCTCTAATGCTCTAGTGGTATTCCTGTGATGTTGGTATGTTTTCTCAGTCTTCACCATTTTTTTCATTCCTGGTCAGTTTATTTTTATTTTTTTCTAAAGTAATCAACCGTAACATTTTTTAGACACCTTGATTGATACTGCGGTCTTTCAATACTAAATTGGCCTTTCTCTCTGGTCTTTTACGTGTTGCTTTTACGGGAACGACACAACGGGAGGCCTTTCTTCGGTCTTTTTCCTCCCACTGACCGGTCTCTTCAGTGGATTAAAAAAAAAAAAAAAATGGGGGGTTGATTTAAAATAGGTTTGCAGCTTAAAGAGAAAATGAACTTCCTGCGCTTCTCTCTCTCTCTCTCTCTCTCTCTCTCTCTCTCTCTCTCTCTCTCTCTCTCTCTCTCTCTCTCTCTCTCTCTCTCATTTTTCCCAGGTTAGCTTATGGTTAGGTTAGGTTAGGATAGGTTACGTTAGGTTAGGTTAGGTAGGTTAGGTTAGGTTAGGTAGGTTAGTTTAGGTTAGGTTAGGTTAGGTAGGTTAGGTTAGGTTAGGTTAGGTTAGGTTACTCGTACATTAGGTTAGGTTAGGTTAGGTAGGTTAGGTTAGGTTAGGTTAGGTTAGGTTACATTAGGTTGGGTTAGGTTAGGTTAGGTTACATTAGGTTAGGTTAGATTAGGTTATGTTAGGTTAGGTTAGGTTAGGTTAGGTTAGGTTAGGTTACGTTAGGTTAGGTTAGTTACCCTCAACTCCTGCCATCTTCCCAATACCGGCTAGACACTAAAAGAGCTAATATTTTGTCTATCCCTCTCCATTTCTTGTACTACGGGTTTGGGATGACAAGTTACATCGATTTCCGGGAATGACTTAGGAAACTGGTGATGCAACACGCCCTCCGGACCCAATATTAACAGTGGGCGGTTGTGAAGGCCGTGTGCGCCTCAGGGGACGGTTGTATATGATAGTGGAAGGGTTGAGGTGTGACACAGTTCATCACTCTTGCTGTCAGTGAGATCTTTGTAATTAGACCCAAAACTGCATAGACCTTTTTGTTAAACCTTCTACTACTACTACTACTACTACTACTACTACTACTACTACTATTACTACTACTACTACAACGAGAGAGAGAGAGAGAGAGAGAGAGAGAGAGAGAGAGAGAGAGAGAGAGAGAGAGAGAGAGAGAGAGAGAGAGAGAGAGAGAGAGAGAGAGAGAGACGAACAGAGAGACAGACGAACAGAGACAGACGAACAGAGAGACAGACGAACGGAGACACACACACACACACACACACACACACACACACACACACACACACACACACACACACACACACACACACACACAGAAACAGTCATAGAGAAAACGAGGAATAAAAAAAACGAACAAAAAACGGGAGCAGCACCGCAACACGGCAACAATCTGAGCTGTCCGGGTAAGAAATGAGAGGAATGCGGCGCCTCGGGGGAAGAAGGTAAGTATTAGGTGAGTTGCGGAAATTAAAAGATCAATTCTGTGCCGCGGGGAAAGTGAATGTTGCAAAAAAGGAGAGGAGACGCTTGGGGGAAGAGAAGGTACCACTTGTTCTGTTGGTGAGGCAAAAAAAACAGATATGGCAGCTGTTTTCCTTCCTGCCTGTACAACGAAAGACAAACGGTGCGACGCGATGGCATGAAGGGTGCTGGCCTGCTGGTGAGGGAGGAATACAAGGTGGGGATAGATGTTTTAGGTGTGTGTGTGTGGGGGGGGTTTGTTTGTCACTCAGAGGCAATGAGGAAATGTTGGAGTATAAGGGGTGGTGACAAGGAAGTGTTTTGTGGTTTAGGTTAGGTTATGGTCTGTTCTGGTCTGGTTTGGGTTGGGTTGGGTTAGCTTGGGTTGTGTTGGTTATTATTTGGTTAGGTTGGGTTAGGTTAGTTTAGGATAGGTTAGGTAAAATAGACAGATAAACAAACAAATAAACAAACAAATATACAAATCCTTATTACTATCCCATAAAAAAAAACACCAAACACTTAAGAATCAAAAGAAAGTGACACAGAAAACAATACATTTTCCTTGTGGCTTCATTAAAAACAACACAAGCATCTCTTACCTTATCTTTCCCGTGACGGAGGAGGCAGAGGAGGCAGGCTGAGGTGTGCGGCGTCAGGGAGTCAAGTGTGATGTTCTGCACAAGAAGGAGACGAAAAAAGGGTTAATTACAACACATTTTCTGCTTGAGTGCGTGAAATTATGAACAAAAGCTGGCAGTGTGGACAGGAATGCATGTGTTGGCGGATTAACGGCGTGGCGACATCAAGAAAGAGAACAGATGGAAGAGAGAATGATGAATAGAAATGGAAGGCAGGTACTGGTAAAAGTGAAGAGGAGAAGGAGGAAAGAGAGGTTGAAGAGGAGAGAGAAGAAACAGAGATTGAAGAAGAGAAAAAAAAAAGATTGAAGGAAAAGAATAGATTGAAAAAAAAGAAGAAAGTGACTGAAGAAAAGAAGAAAAAGACAAGAAAAAGAGAGGAAAATGATGAGGAAATTGATGAATATTAAAAAGGTGAAGAAATGTACTGACAGAATAATCACAAATAGAAATACATAAAAAAAGTGATAGAAAAACAAGACATAGACGAGATAACGATAACTTACGGCGTGGTGATACTGAAAGAAGGAAATGACAGAGAATGAAGAAAGGTGGAAAGCACACAATAAAAGAAAATAGATGAGGAAATGTACTGATAGAATAACATAAAAAAAAAGAGAAAATGTAATAGAAAAACAAGACACAGACTCAATAATACACGAAAAAAAAAATATATATATATATTATGTTAATGGAAATGAAGCAAATGAAGAGAAATAATTAATATGATAATAATAACAGCAAAAATGACAAACGGGAAAAACAAGGTATAGAAAAACGAAAAAAAGGAAAAAAAAGAAGAAAAGAAGCAAATATATATTATTAATGTAAATGTGGATGTTATGAATGTAATGAGAGAACAACAAGTATAAAAGATGATACAGAAACTAGGTAATAATTATGTATCATACAGAAAACGAAAAAAAAGGCAAGAGAAAAGGAAACAAAAATATTAATACAAATGTGGAAATTATGAATGTAACAACAGAATAACAATAAAACTAAACAAAAATAAATAAATAATCATACACTGAAGAAAACAAGACAACAACAACAATACAAAAAAAAAAAGAAAGAAAAAAAGGTAGAAATTATAATAAAGTAAAGGAATAGGGAATTAAAGAAATATGATGAAAGAATAAGAAAAAGTGGAAGAGATAGAAAAGCAAAGCAAAATAGATAATAATTTTTCTTAATGGAGGGAATTAAAAGAGTTAATGAAGGTACGAGAATAAGCGGAGGAAGTGATCAAAGTCAGC
>NC_087193.1:4104683-4119683 GCF_035594125.1 Scylla paramamosain | reverse complement strand
AGGTAAATACAGGTAAGAATAAATTAATATACGTACTTGAGATTGTAGGAGTTGGTGAACATCTGTAAATTTGTGAGTAACAGGTGAAATGAAGTAAGTACAGGTGGGCATGCGTACTTGAAAGGGTGGGAATTGAAGGAAAGGTGCAAATTTGTGGGGAACAGGTGAGTGAACGTAGGTGAAGGGATGAAAATTGAGGAAAAGCTGTACGTAGGTTAATGAGAAAAAAAGGTGAAATAAATGCAAGGTGCGTACATGAAATATGGTTGAAAAAAGACATTTAAAAGTCACAAAGAATGTAAAAGAAAAGAAAAAGTTGTAAATTAATGAGCTGTAAATGAGTGAAAAGTAGTGATTTTTTACAGAACACAGCATCAAAAGTCAACAAATCATAAGAGACAGGGAAACTTGTAGATTAATAAATAAAAGATAAGAAAAACACGTAATTAAAACAAACAAATAAATAAATAAACAAACAAACAAACAAACAAACAAACAAACATCAAAAGTCGAAGAACGTAAAATGAGAAACGTGGAACTGAAGCAAAAGAAAATAAAAAAAAAGATGAAGGAAACTGATGAAGATGAAGATGAAGGAAAATGTTGAACGTATCAGAAAACACGTAAATTGATCGAAAAGAACATGGAAAACACAAAGAATGTAGAATGAGAAACACATATATTGAGCTGAAAAGATGAGAACAGAAAGAAAAGAGAAAATCAGTGAGAAAAAGTAAAAAATAAATGAGGAAAATAAATGGGACAAATAAAATGAAATGAAAGATAAAAATAAACTGAAGAAGTGAAAAGTAAGGATGGAAAATAATGAGAAAAATTCAAATAAATGAAAAGATATACAGAAAAGAAGAGAATACAATATGAAACAACATTCCGAGAGAGAGAGAGAGAGAGAGAGAGAGAGAGAGAGAGAGAGAGAGAGAGAGAGAGAGAGAGAGAGAGAGAGAGAGAGAGAGAGAGAGAAAAAACAAAAGACGGCTGAAAATGCATGACGTGATCGCGATACTGAGGAGGAGGAGGAGGAGGAGGAGGAGGAGGAGGAGGAGGAGTAGGAGGAGAAGGAGGAGGAGGAGGAGGAGGCAGCTGCAGGTCATAACAGAGATGAATTATAAAACCAAGGACAAAGGAAAACAAGGCAGGTCACGGCAGGTCACGGCAGGTCAGCGGGGAGGCAAAGAACAGGACCTTAGAGAGGAGGGGAAAGGTCACACACACACACACACACACACACACACACACACACACACACACACACACACACACACACACACACACACACACGCACACACGCACGCACGCACGCACAAACAGGTCCAATCCTTTGTACTAGTCCACCTTATACGGTGACCTTATAAAATTTACAGTCGCTTTTCGGTAAACAGACAAACCTTGTAAAGCGACCATCCTCTGGGCTGAGGGCGTGGCTGGCTGGCAGGGGCGGGGCGGGGCAGGACGGGGCATTCAGGGGCGGGGCGTTCAGGGGCGGGGCCGGGGCAGGACAGACTCAGGGAATGTAGGGCGGGGCAGCAAATGTCAGGGCGAGGAGTGGCGGGGAAACAGAATCGAGAGGAGGAGGAGGAGGAGGAGGAGGAGGAGGAGGAGGAGGAGGAGGAGGAGGAGGAGGAGGAGGAGGGTAGGAACGCAAACTCACAAAGGAACACAAGTGACCAAACAGCAGCAGGCTTGTTGTTCCTGACGAGGCTGTTTATAAGCACTAGTCACTACAATAACATACAGTGAGGGAGAGAGGATTAAGAAACAAGGTAGAGAGACACAGGACAGAAAAATAGGATGCAGAAATAGGATAACACAGACGAAGGTTCATCGCCACCTACCTCTCCCTCCACCTGACTGAGAAACTGCATGGAAATTTTACAGTAAAGAAATAAGGACTATCACCATCTCTTCTCTCGCCGCCAGACACTAACCAACGCTCTGGAAAGGAAATTTTCTACGTAAACCCAAACGAATTTAAGAGCGATTTGCTACGACAGCGAATAGCACCTCAGATGAATAGTTAAGGAGGAGGAGGAGGAGGAGAAGGAGGAGGAGGAGGAGGAGGAGGAGGAGGAGGAGGAGGAGGAGGAGGAGGAGGACGTGGTGGTGGTGGTGGTGGTGATGGTGGTGATGGTGGTGGTGGTGGTGATGTGTATGTTTGTTTGTGTGTGTGTGTGTGTGTGTGTGTGTGTGTGTGTGTGTGTGTGTGTGTGTGTGTGTGTGTGTGTGTGTGTGTGTGTGTGTGTGACGTGGGCACACTGAAAGACAAAAGAAAAGCGTGACTTGGAGATCATAGGAAGGAAATACATCAATGCAGTGTGTGTGTGTGTGTGTGTGTGTGTGTGTGTGTGTGTGTGTGTGTGTGTGTGTGTGTGTGTGTGTGTGTGTGTGTGTGTGTGTGTGTGTGTGTGTGTGTGTGTGTGTGTGTGTGTGATGAGATGAAACACCGCTCACAAGCTTCCCAATAAACAACAACAACAACAACAACAACAACAACAACAATACTACTACAACTACTACTACTACTACTACTAATCGTTCTAGACTTGACACCATAAAATAAAAAAAATAAAACAAAATAAAAAAAAAACAATAACGAAAGATAAATTAAACAAAACCTAACCAAAACACGTAAGCAAAAATGAAAGACGACTTTATGATTAACAAGAATTTCACACGAAGAATGACACCTAACACACACACACACACACACACACACACACACACACACACACACAGCGCTTGTCATATCACGTTCTATCTCTCTCGGAAATAAAAATAGAGAGAAAAAGAAAAACAAAACGAAATGAAAACACGATAAAAATTCAATGTATCTAAAAGGCGTCATGTAATTTTCTTTTCCTTTCTTTTTTAGTGAAATGAATGTGATGTAATGACGAGAGGAAGAAGAGAATGATATAGAAGGGAGGAATGGAGTGTAGGGAAGGAAGAGTGTGGGGGAGGGGAGATCGCAGTGTCATTGGTGTAAACGAGATGAGATTCGAGATGGGAGACAAAAAGGAAGGTTGTACTCGTGAAAAAGAGAAGATTTATGGATGAGAGAAGCAGGTCTGTGATGTACAAGAGAGGTAAAGGTTTGGGCAGGTGAGAAAAAGGTGATTATGATGATGATGATGATGATGATGATGATGATGATGATGACGAAGAAGAAGAACAAGAACAAGAACAAGAAGAACATGAAGAAGAACAACAACAACAATAACAACAACAACAACGAGAGAGAGAGAGAGAGAGAGAGAGAGAGAGAGAGAGAGAGAGAGAGAGAGAGAGAGAGAGAGAGAGAGAGAGAGAGAGAGAGAACAAAAACAAATCACAATATAAAAACCCGAAGAGACCTAAGCAAGAAAAAAAAAGATACGATACAGGGAAGAAGAGAAGAAGAGGAGAAAAAGAGAAGATTGTAGTGTAAAGAGAAGATAAATTTAGGCGTGTGAGAGAGAGAGAGAGAGAGAGAGAGAGAGAGAGAGAGAGAGAGAGAGAGAGAGAGAGAGAGAGAGAGAGTAGAAGAGTGAGGATTTGGCGGAGCGGGAAGAGAACAAGGTGTGGAAAAGATATAAAAAACAGTGGAAGAGCGACATGCCAGAGAAGAAAGATAAAAAGGAACACGATCAAAATGTACTAGAAGGAAATGCAGGGACGGTTACATCTCTCTCTCTCTCTCTCTCTCTCTCTCTCTCTCTCTCTCTCTCTCTCTCTCTCTCTCTCTCTCTCTCTCTCTGGGTTGCATTGTGGGTAGTGTGTGTAGTTTTGTGAGTCTTAGTTTTTTTTACATCATCTTCTTCTTCTTCTTCTTTCTTTGTTTAATTTTCTTTCTTCCTGTCTTTCTTTGTTGTCGTTGTTGTTGTTGTTGTTGTTGTTGTTGAGTCATCTTCATTTTACTTGTCTTTATTTCTTCTTCTACTTAATTTTACTTCTTTACTTTTCCTTCTTTACTTCTTCCTCCTCCTCTTCTCTCATTCCAGTACCGTGTGGTTATCTTTATGTCTATCACTCGTTCACCACCACCACCACCACCATCAGCACCACCACCACCACCGCCACGCCTCGTCCCGTTAGCACCCCGGGGACAGACAGGCGCGGGCCATTACCACACGGCACAGGTGGGGTGGGGGCAGGTGAGGCGGCAGGATCGCTCTCTGATTGCTCCTAAACTTCCCTTGTGACGCGGTGACGAGTTTTGATTGACGGCCGATAGAGGGCAGTGGTCGGGTGGTCTGGCTTCGATCCTCATTTGTTATTGGTCAATGCGTCTTGCTTTTATTTGATTTGATTTGAGTGATTGGTGTTCGCTTTTGTTTACATCCCCTCCCACTACGCTTAGAAATGAATTATCTGTCTTATCTATCCTACAATTAAAATACAGAAATGTACGTATAAATAACTTCGTCTGTTTGTCTGTTTTGTTCAGGTGCATTGAACACTTTAGCCAATCAAATGTCAAAAAAAAAAAAAAAAAAAAAAAAAAAAAGTAAAAAAATCGAAGTTTGAACGTGAAGAATTTTTTTGTCTAATATATAGTTAACCCTTTGACTACTAACTACTAATCACTCTGAGACATCTTTAGTCGTTCTACAGCCACCTCCAATCTTTAAAATGGGTAGAAATTGCAAAATGTTTTCTTTCCCTTCCCTGCTTTTTAACAGATGCTTATAAAGATTTCATGCATTACTTCTGGTGCTGTTAATTGTCTCGTACAGCAGTGAAAGAGTTAATTTAGCCAGCTGGGGACACGGGAACACGGAAACACTGACACTAACTGATGCTCTTACTCGTTCACTCTGCGCATGCCCGTTTTGTTCTAACACTTGTTTCATATTCATATAATTCCCTTCAAAACCATTATCGTATTGTAAGGAATCAGACTATTTTTAATTGAGTAATCCGGGACATTATAATTTTGAGTCTTGGTTAGGTTCACTACACCACACACACACACACACACACACACACACACACACACACACACACACACACACACACACACACACACACACAGAGTTTAAGAGGCGCGGGCTGGACATCACCTCAATTGGCTTGGCTCGGTAATTCCAGCCTGTGACACCTGGTGGGGGGTGAGGGGGAGGGACCGGTTCGGGCGGCACTTCATCTCTGTGGTGTAAAAAGAGCCCGGCAGTGTGTGGTGGTGGCGGGCAGACGGCTGGCGGGGTGCTGAGGCGTTCTGGCAGCTGGGCGATAAAACAACAGTAACAATGATGACAACAATGATAACAACAACAACACCACCACCAACAACAACAACAACAGCAACGGCAACAATAGCAACAGTACCACCAATAACAAAAATAGCAGCACCAGAACAACAACAACAACAACATGAACAATAATAATAATAATAATAATAATAATAATAATAATAATAATATCAAAAACTGCACCTCTCGAATTACGAACGAGTTATGAACGGGAAATAAACATGTAATCTTTTTTTTTCTTTTTTTCTTTAGTTCAGGACATTAATGGGATTTGATGCTCCTCTCTTTTTTTCCCTCGGAGAATCTTGGCTGGCTAAATCTTCTTTCTTTATTCGATTCTTTTTGCTTTACAATTATTTTTGCAGATCATGGAGTGTGATTCTCCTTTTATTTTCTTATCTTCTTTTTTTCTTTATTTTTTTGAAGTCTGCAAGGGATTTTTAATTTTCTTTTATTTGATCCTACGGTGTTACATATATCCTTCTTTATCCTCTTCTTTTTTTCTTTTTTTCTTTCATTTCAGGTTTCTGTGTTGCCCAATCCTCCTTAAATTGTCCTTATTTTCTTTTTTTTTCTTTTTATTTGACCTTCTCGTGGCATTTAATCCTTCATCCTGCTCCTTATGATTTATTTTCTCGTTTATTTGTGGTTATTGTGGCATTCCACTTTCATTAATCCTTGTCTTTTTAATATTTTTATTTTATTTTATTTTATTGTGGTGTCCAATCCTTTATCATTCTTTTTCATTTATTTTTGAGTTTGTTGTGATGTTCAGCCCTCATTTAATTATCCTCTTTTTTTTTTCTTTCATTTATAGTTTTGTAGCGTTTAATCCAACTCTTTCATTTCCCTTTCACAAGAGCCAAACACTCCCTAATCCTCCTCTTTATATAAATATATATATATATATATATATATATATATATATATATATATATATATATATATATATATATATATATATATATATATATATATCTTCTTATTTACAGTTCTTGTGGTGTCTAATCCTCCTCTTTTTAATATTTTTCTTTCATGTATAGTCCTCGCAGCATTCAATCCCACTGTCTTTGCTTTCCCTGGAGGACCAAAAGAACCAAATACTCCTTAATATTTTTTTCTTTCATCTATAACTTAGTTCTTTCATCTATGATATAGTTCTTGTGGTGTTGAAATCCTCCTCTTTTTAAGCCTTTTCTTTCGTTTATAGTTCTCGCAGCGTTCAATTCCACAGTCACAAGAACCAGAGTGAGAAAAAAAAATGCTCCATCAAAAACACACACACACACACACACACACACACACACACACACACACACACACACACACACACGAAAGATATCGCCTTGAATAATCTTGATACCGCACCGAGGGATTACTGACAAGACGTTAATATATCCGTCCACAACCTGCCCTGCGGCCCTCACCTGTTTGTTGCCTGTTACCTGAGAGCGCGGCGGCCACAGGTAGGTACACAGGTAAGTAAGCGGGCGGCGAGGGAGACGCGTAATACAAGGCAACACTAATCGCTGGCTGAACTCAATGACGAGTAATGGCGGTGATAAAATAGGTTTGTTAGTAAATTGTAGAGTTGCCGAATTTAAAAATGACTTTATCTCTCCTTGGAATCAGTTTTTAGAGTATTATTGAGTCAAGGCATGGTGATTGGTCTCTCTCTCTCTCTCTCTCTCTCTCTCTCTCTCTTTACCCCTTTCCTTATGTCTTCTTTATTTTTTATGCGTATTTCCTTCATTCATTCACTTATTCTTTGTCTTATTTTCCTTTATTATTCCTGTCTCCCCATTCTTTCTTCCTTTTATTATTCCTTCATTCATTCTCTTCTTTTTTTCTCTATCTCTCTCTGTTTTCATTTTCTCCATTCATTGTTTATTTCTCTGCTTTCTTCCTTCATTATTCTTACCTCTCCATCCTTTCTTCCTATAATTGATTCTCTCTCTCTCTCTCTCTCTCTCTCTCTCTCTCTCTCTCTCTCTCTCTCTCTCTCTCTCTCTCTCTCTCTCACACACATCAGCATCCGAGTCACGTCCGCCCAGCCAGAATCCATCACAATATTTAACCACGACAAGATCAAGGAAAGATTTTCACGTTGCGTCTTCGCCAGGTATAAAATATGCATATAAAAAAACAAACTCCCAACAAATGTATTAGCAAATTAAGGATGAGAATAATGTTGAAATATACTCGTGTCTCGCTACTGAGTTTGAGCGAGGGTTCCTATCTAGCGAGTGAGCCTCAAATAGCCACCCAGAGGACTCGTAGAAGATTATACCTTTGTTTATTATTGAGAAGAGGTAGGAAAAAAAAGGGGGAAACAAAAAAATAGGGTAATAAATAAGGAACAAGATGCGTGGAATGAACGCCCCACGTTTTCTAATTTCCTCGTACGTCAGGGAGAAACTGAAGGGGAAATAACTTTATTGCCACCGTGGGGTCTTTCTTTCCCAGGGAGTAAATCAGAGTTAGGTGTCGCGGTGTGTAGAAGTAATAAAGAAATTGTCAGGTGTAACTTACGCTACCTGGCGACACTCAGACAAACAGGTGAGTCATTGCGCTTGCTGTACATCTCTCTCTCTCTCTCTCTCTCTCTCTCTCTCTCTCTCTCTCTCTCTCTCTCTCTCTCTCTCTCTAGTATTCTTTTTCGTCTGTCTGTCTCTCTACGTTTTCTTCTCTCTCTCTCTCTCTCTCTCTCTCTCTCTCTCTCTCTCTCTCTCTCTCTCTCTCTCTCTCTGTCTCTCTTTTATTCTTTTCTCCCTTTTCTCCTCTTCTCCCTTTCTCCTTTTCTGAAGAGTGAAGAATATAATTAATAAAGTATAAGGTATGAGTAAAGTGATAATCTAATTGTAAAACTAAAGGAAAAAAAGGAAAAAATAAAAGAATCGAACATTACTGAAGCTGTACCGAGATAATGAACGTATAATTCTGTACTGCTACTGGAACACTTGTCAGGCTGGCGTGGCGGGGGGGGGGGGGAGGCACGTATAAGTATGAGAGAGAGTGTAAGTATGTTTATAAGTATGAGTGGAAGTATAAGTTTAAGTGGAAAAAAAATACTATGAACATAACACTGGTAAGATTAAGTGTATGAAAATGTCACTTTGTCTACTTTCTTCAGTCTCATATATATTTTTCTGATTCTATTTTGTTTTCTCTTCCTCTCTTCTTTTTTTTTTTTATTCTCGTCTCGATTTTTTTCTCCTTCATTTTCTTGTTTCTATTCTTTTCTTGACTTTTTCTTTGTTGTATTTTTTTGGATTTTCGTAATATTTTCCTTTTCAAATAAACCTAGCACGTATTTTCCTCATCGTTTTTAGTTCATTTTCCTCCATTTCCCTGTTTCTATTCTCGTGTTTATCTCTTTTTTTTCCTTTGTTATTATTTTGGAATTTTCACTTTATTTTTCCTCTTCAAAATAAAAATGGAGTCGGATATTTTCAAGTGCCATCTTTATTTTCCTTTGTTATTATTTGCGATTTTAGTTTCTGTTTTCTCTCTTCAAAATAAATGAAATCAGACATTATTATTTCCACGTTTCCTCCTCTCAACATAAGCGAAAAATTAAACATCCATTAAAATTATATAAAAGTAATATAGGATGTAAACTTTTAAGCCAGTTTAACAGAGGGGGCGGTTTACAATGTTTGAAGGGGGTGGAGAGAGAGAGAGAGAGAGAGAGAGAGAGAGAGAGAGAGAGAGAGAGAGAGAGAGAGAGAGAGAGAGAGAGAGAGAGAGAGGAGAGGGAAAGTTTCCTGGTGGTCCGGTTGCTTTTCCAGTAATCGATCAAAGTAGAGAACAGAAGCGAAGAAACGAAATCAAATAGAAATGATTTAAAACTTTTTCTTTTGTTTTAACTAATACTCGTAATTGAACGCAAAAAAAAAAAAACACAGCTTCTGAACGAATCAAACGAAATTAAGTAAAAATGACTTAAAATCCACTTCTTTTAACTGGTAATTGATTGGAGATGCAAGGAAAACTAAACAAACCTAACTGATGAGCATCTAACGAAAATAAATGAATATGACTTAAGATTTTAAAGGCTTTTATAACCACTAATCGATCACAGTTGATGAGAAAATAAAGAAACGCATCAACGCATCGAAACAAAATAAATGAAAACAACTTGAGAATTAGCCCTTTTTTTTTTTAACTAGTAATCGATCACAGTTGAAAAAAAAAGAGAGTAAAGAAATAAATGCAACTTATGAACGAATCGAACGAAAATAAATGAAAATAAATAAAGAAACGCAGCTAATCAACGCACCGAACGAAAATAAATGAAAATAACTTGAGAATTAGATCTTTTTAACTAGTAATCGATCACAGTTGAGAAAAAAAAAGTAAAGAAATGCAACTTGTGAACGCACCGAACGAAAATAAATGAAACTTTGACTTACTCTTTTTAAACTAGTAATCGGCCACGTTTGAGAAAAAAAAAAAAAACACTAAAGAAACACAATAGATCGCATCGAACGAAAATAAACGAGAAGAACGTGAAAGTTAACCCTTTTAAAACCACCAATCGATCAGTGACGGGAGAGAGAAAGAGAAAGAGAGTGAGAAAAAAAATAAATAAAGGCCCCTTAAAGAAAAACAATTAAACGAGCGAACACAAAAGAAAAGACGAAGAAAACGAAACAAAATAAAAAAAAGAGGGAGAAAGCAAGACCAAGACAATCTATACAAAAAAAAAGAAAAAAAAAAGAAAGAAAAACACTTGGAATCACAGGTACAAATATTTCCCCTTGCGACGTAATTAAAATCTTGCTGTCTCTTAATTACACCTGAGAACTTTGCAATTAACAGATGGAACTTAGAAATAAGACTCGATTTGTCTCGTATCATAATACCCACCTGTGGCCTCACCTGCTGAAACTAATTAGTGCTCATCAGGTGCTCGAGGAAGGAAGAAGAAGAAGAAGAAGAAGAAGAAGAAGAAGAAGAAGAAGAAGAAGAAGAAGAAGAAAAGCTCTCAGATATAAAGTATAACCTGATATTTTATATTTTCTACCTTTTTTTTTTTATAAGATTCTGAGTATTAACAAATCACCAAGCTTCTCTGTATAAACTACGTGTATTGCTAAAGAAAACCTGCTGCGGTGTATTAGTGAAAGGTGTGGACTGGCTGCCTGTGTGAGTGTGTGTGACAAGGGGTGGCGGAGAGGCTGGCTGGGTGGGGAGGTTGCCAAGGGGGTGTTAGGCTGAGAGCTCCTTGGGTTGGAGTTATGGGGAGTTCAAAATTGATGGGTTTTGGTGTAATTCATGGGTTGGATAAATGTACGTTTGATTTTGTATGCTTGGTGATGTTCTCCTCCTCTTCCTCCTCCTTCTTCACTTCCTCTACTTCTTCTTCTTCTTCTTCTTCTTCCTCCTCCTCCTCTTCCTCCTTCTCCCATCACCATCATCAAGGTCCTCACAATCAAATTTTGACGATGACCAAGTTAAATTAGGTTCGTTATATGGCCACCGTGTTTTCCCAACCTTTGATTTAGTTATTATTATTACTTTTTTTGCTTTTCCAAGTGATTTATATTATCCCCACCACCACCACCACCACCACCACCACCACTAATCATACAATCAACTCTTTCACTAACCAACAAAACAAACTCCCTACCTTTGCAAACCATATATATATACGCAGGTACGTTTGCAATCACACCTGCTCCTACCTTTCACACCTTTAATTAACCTTTGCATCTACCGAATTAACCTAATCTATCTATTTTTCCATTAGAGATACGATTTTCTTTCCCTTGTTACTTGTACCTCTATTATTATTATTATTATTATTATTATTATTATTATTAGTGAGGAGTGGTCAATATTTCTTAACTGTTTCGTGAGAGCTGATTCTGTCGATATATTTGCTCTGGTGGATTGCTTTCAAAACTTTCTGATGCCCTAATTCTCTCTCTCTCTCTCTCTCTCTCTCTCTCTCTCTCTCTCTCTCTCTCTCTCTCTCTCTCTCTCTCTCTCTCTCTCTCATGAACAAAGTATCGAATTCTGGATCAGTTACTTCATATCTCTCTCTCTCTCTCTCTCTCTCTCTCTCTCTCTCTCTCTCTCTCTCTCTCTCTCTCTCTCTCTCTCTCTCTCTCTCTCTCTCTCTTTTCCCTTCTTTCCTATCTATATCATCCCCCAACCACACCCTCCCCATCCCCCTAACTCTTGTATCTTTCCTCCCCATCATCATCTTCCCTACCACTGTTTCCTCCTCCGCATCATTATCTTTTCTCCTCTTCTTCACTATCTTCTTTTTCCATCACGAAGTTGCCTCATCTTCAAAATCTTTATTCCTCCACCACCAGTATCTTTGTTATCACTATCTTTTCTTTCCATCATTATTTTCTAGTTCATTATTATATTCCTTTTCCTTGTTCACTGCCTTTTTCCTCGCATCATCCTCTGCATCAATTCTTTTCCTTCTTTTCTTTATCTTTTCACTTTGTTTCTGTCTCCTTATCAATATTTCGTCTTTTCTTTTTCTCTTTAGTATACAAGAGGGACAATTAATTTTTTTTCCCTGGATTTATTTATTTATTTTTCCCTTCAGTTTTCCTGCAAGTTGTTATATTATCTTTCACTATCCTTCCCCTCATTATCTTTCCTTCATTCACAATCTTACTACTACTACCACTACTACTACTACTACAACAACTACTACTACTACTACTACTAGTCTCCAATCTCACACATGACACCTACTACTACTACTACTACTACTACTACTACTACTACTACTACTACTACTACTACTACTACTACCACACACACAGTCCCCCACACTGTCTCCACCACCAGCCTAACCCGCACAGGTATTCACACGCCCCCCCATCCGCCACTCGCCGTCCCGCCCCGCTCCTACCCACACCTGGCGACGTCTCCCACACGATTCATTCTCACGATTCCAATTAGAAGCCACCGTTCTTGCCTAAAGATCACCCTTATTAGGCAAACTCTCTCCACCATCCTGGCTAACCTTCTGTGGAGCTTTTATCTGTATTTTTATGAGTGTGTGTGTGTGTGTGTGTGTGTGTGTGTGTGTGTGTGTGTGTGTGTGTGTGTGTGTGTGTGTGTGTGTGTGTGTGGGGTTGGTGGGGAACGTCTTGTTTTTTGCTATTCCTTCGTGCATCTTTCCTGTCTGTCTTGCCTTTCTCTCTCTCTCTCTCTTCCTCCTTCTCTTTCTCTCCGTCTGTTTCTCTTCTTCTATGTCTGTTTACGTGTTTGTTTCTCTATTTTTCTCTGTCTCTCTCTCTTTGTCCGTCTTTTATTTATCTGTTTATTTGTTTCTCTCACTCTCCTTCTCTCTTTCTTTCTCTCTCTAGTGTGTGTGTGTGTGTGTGTGTGTGTGTGTGTGTGTGTGTGTGTGTGTGTGTGTGTGTGTGTGTGTGTGTGTGTGTGTGTGTGTGTGTGTGTGTGTGTGTGTGTGTGTGTGTGTGTGTGCGTGCGTGCAGGTAACCCCTCCCCCCAACACCCCAACACGCCCCTTCTCAAGAATTCCCTGGTCCCAACAGCTAATCTAACGCCAAACATTATGGTACAAAGTAAGACAAAGAACGCCTGAAAGCAAAAACTGGTCCTGGGGCAGAGAGAGAGAGAGAGAGAGAGAGAGAGAGAGAGAGAGAGAGAGAGAGAGAGAGAGAGAGAGAGAGAGAGAGAGAGAACAAAGAGGAAATAAACTAGGAACAAACTGCCTTCTCTCTCTATCTCCTTCTCCCTCTCCCTCTCTCTCTCTCTCTCTCTCTCTCTCTCTCTCTCTCTCTCTCTCTCTCTCTCTCTCCATATCCCCCTGCAGGTCGTAATGATGTCACGCAGATGCTCCAATGCTCGCTATTAACACTTCCAAAAGGTACCATTTATGATGCTCTAAAGTTTTATCGAACGAGACATACAAAAAAAATATTGGATGACTTAGAGAGGTGAAAGGTAAGGTGAAGGAGGAGGAGGAGGAGGAGGAGGAGGAGGAGGAGGAGGAGGAGGAGGAGGAGGAGGAGGAGGAGGAGGAGGAGGAGGAGGAGGAGAGGGGTTGGAAAAATGATGAGGTGGTGAAAGACGAGATAAAGAAGAAGGAGAAGGAGGTGGAAAGTTTCGGTTGATAAGAGATATGAATGTGATGGTAAGTCAAGGCGTGAGGCGTACCTGTGTTGACGGCGACAGGTGTGTGCTGCAGGGTGAGCTGAGGGGCCGCAGGTATTAATTAACGGCAGGTGTGTGGTGATACCTGAAGGGAAAGAGAAGGGATAGGTTTAAGTGAAGGATATTTTGCGGTCTTTTTACAATAAACACTGCTACACTACTGCTACACTACTACTACTACTACTACTACTACTACTACTACTACCACTACTACTATTTTTTTCTCACCTACTCCCTCCTCCCACCTGCTGACTTCACAAGGGCTTTATCCGTCCATGTATGGAGTATGCTTCACATGTCTGGGGGGGTTCCACTCATACTGCTCTTCTAGACAAGGTGGAATCAAAAGCTTTTCGTCTCATCAACTCCTCTCCTCTAAGTGACTGTCTTCAGCCTCTCTCTCACCGCCGCAATGTTGCATCTCTAGCTGTCTTCTACCGCTATTTTCATGCTAACTGCTCTTCTGATCTTGCTAACTGCATGCCTCCCCTCCTCCCGCGGCCTCGCTGCACATGACTTTTTTCTTTCTCTCACCCCCTATTCTGTCCACCTCTCTAACGCGAGAGTTAACCAGTATTCTCAATCATTCATCCCTTTCTCTGGTAAACTCTGGAACTCCCTGCCTACTTCTGTATTTCCACCTTCCTATGACTTGAATTCCTTCAAGAGGGAGGTTTCAAGACACTTATCCTGCAATTTTTGACTCCCGCCTCGGATCCTGTTCGGGGACCGGCATCTCAGTGGGATTTCTTTTTTTATTGTATTTTTGCTTCCCTTGGCCGGTGTCCCTCCTATATAAAAAGCTACTACTACTACTACTACTACTACTACTACTACTACTACTACTACTACTACTACTACTACTAAACACACGCTTATTCATACATTTCCATAACTTTTGCTACCTCATACTAGGGACACAAATAACTCTTCTTCTTCTTCCTCTTCACCTCCTCCTCCTCCTCCTCCTCCTCCTCCTCCTCCTCCTCCTACAGGAAGCCCCACAACGCTTAACAACTCTGCTGACATGATAGTAGAGGTAATGCCTCCTCCTCCTCCTCCTCCTCCTCTACATCCACTTCCTCCTCCTCCTCCTCTTCCTCCTCCTCCTCCTCCTTTTTTTTATGATATGAATTTATAAATATATAAATAATGTCTTCATTTTGAGCGAGAGAGAGAGAGAGAGAGAGAGAGAGAGAGAGAGAGAGAGAGAGAGAGAGAGAGAGAGAGAGAGAGAGAGAGAGAGAGAGAGAGAGAGAGAAATATTATATACTGACAATTCATCAAGAGTCATTAAGTATTCTACAACACGCACGCACGCACATACACACACACACACACACACACACACACACACACACACACACACACACACACACACACACACACACACACACACACACATACACCTGTATCTTTACTTGTAACATCTTAAGTCTAGCAACCTCTAAGAACAAGAAGAGGAAGAGGAAGAGGAAGAGGAAGAGGAAGAAGAGGAAGAAGAAGAAGAAGAAGAAGAAGAAGAAGAAGAAGAAGAAGAAGAAGAAGAAGAAGAAGAAGAAGAAGAAGAAGAAGAAGAAGAAGAGGAAGGGGA
>NC_087193.1:4092183-4097183 GCF_035594125.1 Scylla paramamosain | reverse complement strand
TTCTTCTTATCCTTCTCTTTTCTTCCTTGCTTTTCTCTTCCTTTGCCTTTTCTTCTTCTTTCTTCTTCATTTTTTTCGTATTCTGTTTTTGTCTATTTTCTTCCTTCTCTTCCTTCCTTCCTTCTCTTCATCCTCTTCCTCTGATTTACTATTTCCTCTTCTTCTTTTTCTTATTCATTCCTCCGTTTATTTCCTCTTTTTCTTCTTAGATTCGATCCTTCATTTCTTCTTATTTCCTTTTCTTCTTATTCTTGTTATTATTCTTCATTCTCCTCCTCCTTATTTTCTTAGTGTTTCTTCTTTCACTTTCCTTCCTCCTCCTCCTCCTCCTCCTCCTCCTCTCTTATTACTTCTTACGTCGCTCTTCTTTATCTCACATTTATCTCCTCTTTCATTTTCATTTATTTTCTTTATTTTCCTTCGTCTATTTAAATATTTCTTCTTCCTTTCACTTCTGTATCAATATTTTTTTTAAACATGATTTTTTCTTAGGTTGATTTCTTCCTTTCCTTTCTCTCTCTCTCTCTCTCTCTCTCTCTCTCTCTCTCTCTCTCTCTCTCTCTCTCTCTCTCTCTCTCTCTCTCTCTCTCTCTCTCTCTCTCTCTCTCTCTCTCTCTCTCTCTCTCTGGTGAAAGGGATGATGCTTGTCTGTCATTTTTTCTCCTTCTATGTGTGTGTGTGTGTGTGTGTGTGTGTGTGTGTGTGTGTGTGTGTGTGTGTGTGTGTGTGTGTGTGTGTGTCTGCATTAAAACCAACACATCAAAACACACACACACACACACACACACACACACACACACACACACACACACACACACACACACACACACACACACACACACACACACACACACACCCCACCCCCACCCCCCTACCCCTAGATCAGCCCAACCAACACCCACCCACCCACACTACATAAAAAAAGGATGTACAGGGGCGTGACGGGGCGTGACGGGGCGGGGCGGGGCGGGGCGGGGTGTATCGGGTGTCGGGGCGGGTGTCGGGGCGTCAGTGTTTACGGCTTCTCTGTTACGTGCAATGTAGTGACGCCCTAACAAGCCTTTATCGCCCAGCATCTTGTTTCCCCCGGGCTGAGATGACTGAGATGCCCTGGGGAACGCCGCGGACACACCCAAAACACCCCTGTATTTTTATCAGTGTTCCTGTGTTCTTTATCTGTAATTCTTATCTTTTTAATCAGTGTATGTGACTTTCATCCCTGTCTGTATCCTGCGATTTGGTTATGTATATTTCTTGAGTGTTTCTTTGTGTCTATCATTTGTTCTCTTACTCTTATCTCTTCCCTTTATTTGTGTCTGTGTTTATCTATCTCTTGTTTTATCCACTTATCTGCATCCCTTACCTGCTTTGCCCTCTAACTGTACTCTTTCTGTATCGTTACCTGTATTCCTTACCTGTATCTTCATTTCCCTCCATGTATTTCCCCTCATCTGTACCTCCCTACCTATCCCGCCTCACCTGTGTCCCCTCACCTATACTCACCTACCTGTCTCCCTCACCGCTTCCCCCTCATCTCTTCCCCATCAACTCTTCTCCCTCACCTCCTCCTCCTCCTCACCTCCTCCCCCTTTACCTGTTGCCCCCACCTGGTCCCCCATTACCTGGGACTTAATTACCGTGACCTTAGACGCCATGACCCGCCTGAAATACCTTGCCTGATTTTCTTTGTTTCCCGTACTGGTTTTTTTACCTTCCCGCGAGTCTGACCAGCCCAGCCCCCTCCCCCACCACGACACACGCCCAATACTCCCCTCCCTTCCTTCCTCTCCCTCCCTCCGTCTCTCCTTCTCTCTCTCTCTCTCTCTTTCTCTCCCTCCCTCCCGCTCTCTTTATCGCCAGAGTCAAAAGTTGAAATTCCACTCTGGGAAACTGGTCTCTGTTGGAAACCCATTAAAAATCGTGAAGGGTCTTGCTGCCTGCCTGCCTGCTTGCCTGCCTGCCTGCCTGCCTGCCTGTCTGTCTGTCTGTCTGTCTGTCTGTCTGTCTGCCTACCTGTCTGTCTATCTGCCTTTCTGTCTGTCTGTCTCCCTGTCTATCTGTATTAAATTCTTACTTGTCTTTTTTTTTAAGTTTCTGTCCGTTTGTGTTTTCCTTTACTCTCTTTCCTGTTTGTTTTGCCTGTCTCTTTGGCCGTCTGTCTGTCTGTCTGTCCACTCGTATGCCTGCTTTGTCACTCTCCTGTCTGTCTGTTTGTTTGTCTTGTTACTTTTTGGTCTATCTTTCTGTGTCTGTCTGTCTGTCTGTCTTCTTTCTTCCTTGTCTCTGTCACGTTGTTGCTTTGCCTGTCTGTGTGTGTCAGTCTACTACTACTACTACTACTATTACTACTACTACTACTACTACTACTACTACTACTACTACTACTACTACTACTATTCTGTAAAAAAAAAAAATTAGAAAGAGTACGTCTGTGTGTGTGTGTGTGTGTGTGTGTGTGTGTGTGTGTGTGTGTGTGTGTGTGTGTGTGTGTGTGTGTGTGTGTGTGTGTGTGTGTGTGTGTGTGTGTGTGTACACGTCTATATTCATGTATGTGAGTGCGTGTTCTTTGTGTACGTGGCCTCCCCCTACCCCTACCCCCCACGAAGCCAGGCAAGTGAGCTGTGTGTGTGTGTGTGTGTGTGTGTGTGTGTGTGTGTGTGTGTGTGTGTGTGTGTGTGTGTGTGTGTGTGTGTGTGTGTGTCGCTCGTGTTTTCCCTCCCCCCACCCCTCTCTCGGCTATGAAGACCCTCAGCGCTACGCCCTCGCTCGCCCGTGGTTTTTTGGGCGTGTAAGTCAATGGGTGGGTGTAGCTGGCGGGTAAGTTATCCAGCAGGGCGGCGGGTCATTACAGGATTTGTTGTTCCTCTGGGTGAGTGTGTTCGGGGCTTCTTAATCTCGTTAGCACACTTCCCTAGACACACCCATCATCACAGTCTCAACCCATCCTCTCCTGGCTGTATCTCCCCCTATATTTACTTATCTAGAGGCCTTTGTTCACCCCCTCCAGCGTCGCCTCCCGTGCATCCACCTGTCCATGGCACCTCTTGTTTTGCGTAGAATCTTTCTCCTAATTTCACTTGTCAATTGTCAGTTTTGTTTACTTGTTTACCGTCTATAGTGTCTTTCTTATATTTACCTGTTAATTGTATTCCTTGTTTACCTGTGTCTGTTTTCTTGTTTACCTGTTTATATCCTTTTGTTTACCTATCTCTTTTTGTTGTTTACCTGTCTATATCCTTGTTTACTTGTCTATCGCTCTCCTTGTTTACCTGTCTATATCCTTCATTTGTTTACCTGTCTGTAGTACTCTTTGTTTACCTGTCTATCGCTCTCCTTATTTACCTGTCTATATCCTTCATTTGTTTACCTGTCTATATCCTTGTTTACCTGTCTATCGCTCTCCTTGTTTACCTGTCTATATCCTTCATTTGTTTACCTGTCTGTAGTACTCTTTGTTTACCTGTCTATATCCTTCATTTGTTTACCTGTCTGTAGTACTCTTTGTTTACCTGTCTATATCCTTCATTTGTTTACCTGTCTGTAGTACTCTTTGTTTACCTGTCTATCTCTGTCTATGTATTCTTGTTTTATCTGTCTGTTTCTTCAATATCTGTCTAAATTTTCTTGTGTAATGCCAGTCAGTTTATTAATCAGTCAATTTGTACTTCTGTTTCTCTTTTATCTGTGTGTTTCAGTTCCTGTGTGCGTGTCTGTTTGTGTCTTCCTTTCTCGATATTCTTCCTCCTCCTCCTTCTCCTTCTTCTTCTGCAAAGTCTCTTCCTCACATTCATACTTCTTTTCCTCCTCCTCCTCCTCCTCCGGTTCCTCTTCTTTTTCCTTCTCCTTCTCGTCTTTCTTTCTCATCTCTCTAACCTGGTTCTAATATTACAGCTATGCCTCCCCCTCCTCCTCCTCCTTCTCCTCTTCTTCTTTTTATTCTTTTCCTCATCCTCCTTCTCCTCCTCCGCTGATTCTACTTTTCCTTCTTTTCCTCCTCTTTCTCCTCCTCCTCCTCCTCTGTCACCTTCTATCTCATCCTCCTCCTCTTCCTCCTCCTCCTCCTCCTCCTGCAGCTAATAGTACACCTCCTCCTCCTCCTCCTCCTCCTCCTCCTCCTCCCCCTCCTCCTCTACTCGTGTTCATCTCCCTCCCAGATGCTGCTGAGATGACCCCCCCATCCTCCCTCCCCCCTCCTTCCCTCCCTCCCTGACTGACCGCTTCTTTTTCTCTCCACGCCTTTCTCCTCCCCCCTCCTCCCCCCTCCACCTCTCTCCGACACGAAGCTTTTACATTTCTTTACTCCGTCTCCCCTCTTCTCCCCCCCCCTCTCTCTCTCTCTCTCTCTCTCTCTCTCTCTCTCTCTCTCTCTCTCTCTCTCTCTCTCTCTCTCTCTCTCTCTCTCGTGACAGGTGAACGCCAGGTAGCCAGATGAACTGTAACCTTCCCAGGCAGGTAAAAAATTTAGGATCTGCGCTGTCTACCTGATTGCATATAATTAGTTTAACATTAATGGCACCACCTGTATAATTCCAGTGTTTCTTAAGGGTTTGTGTTATTAGTGTATGGGTTAATGGGGTAATGACGCTAAGGGTGGGTTATGGGATGGGGGAGCGGGGGAGGGAGTAAGGGAGGGGGTGATAACGATGGGTGTATGTTGATTGGTGTTGGTTGCGTGTTAGGTTAGGTTAGTGAGTCATTGGTGGTAGGGATGGTGATGGTGATGATTGTGATGATGGTGGTGAAGATGATGTTAATATTTGTCGTTTTTCAAATCTTCTTTTTCATCATCCTCTTCCTTTCCCTCTTCTTCCTCTATTATTCTGTCTCATTCACTTTTTCTTCTTTCTCCTCCTCTTCCTTCTTCTCATCATCACCATCACTATAATCGCCATCTCCTCCTCCTTCTCCTGCTCCTCCTCCTCCTGCTCCTGCTCCTGCTCCTGCTCCTGCTCCTCGTCCTCCCTGACCTGCGCACCGTTCCTCGCCTCACGTTCCCCGCG
>NC_087193.1:4077183-4079683 GCF_035594125.1 Scylla paramamosain | reverse complement strand
TTTTTGTTTTCGTTCATTTTTTTTTCCTCTCTCCTGTCTTGTTTCCTTTGTTTTCCTTGTTTTTTTTCATTCGCCTCTCCTGTTGTGTTCTTTTTTTTTCTTTTCTAGACATCATTATATTTTTATTATTTATTTATTTATTACTTCTAACTGTGGAATGTTGCAGCTTATTTCTCAATCCAGCATTACTTCCTATATCTATCAATTTATCACCCATTTTCCAGCAGCATTTACAGCCATTTAATACCACCGTTCCTCCAATGAAATCTATTAATTTAACTATTTATACATTAATCCATTCATAGCTCACTTATTACCAGCATTTAGTATCATTTAAAATCACCGTTCAGTTCCTACAATTGTTTTTTTTTTCTCCCCTCAGACTAAAATCAAATTCATTGCAGCTTCAGTCCTTTATATTTTCCTAGTTCTCTAAATCATTCGTCTTTTCCCCCCGCTCATTTATTTTCATTAGTTAATCCGTGGTTGAGTCATTTTATTTTTCCAGCAGCAAATGTCCTTTCTTTTTTTCCCCACCTTCTGAATTGAGGGTTTTTGTTTTTCCCCCCTCTCTCTCTCTCTCTCTCTCTCTCTCTCTCTCTCTCTCTCTCTCTCTCTCTCTCTCTCTCTCTCTCTCTCTCTGTGTCTTGAATTGAACCCAGTGATGTATGGTGCTTGTTTATTTTTTTTTCCTTTCTGTTTTCGTCTGGTTCCCTCTTTTATTGTCTTCTTCTGCCTCTTCCTTCTTTTCGTTCGTCTGTGCTTCTTCTTTCACTGACTTACTTATTCATTTATTTATTTTTTTATATATATTTATGTCGTTTTATTATCATCCTTCTTAAATTTGATCTTTTTTTCAGTCACTTTTTTTTTGTCTAATTTAAGTTTAATTTATTCCTTGTTCAGTTCCTCCTTTCCCCTTTTCCTTCTTTCTTTCTCGTTTGCTTGTTTTATTTTCCTCTTTTTTCCCTTTCTTCCTCATACTGTTGAATTTCTTCTTTCCTCTCTTCATTTCTTTTTTTTTATTTCATTGCTTGTTTTTCTTTTTTTCCTTCTTATTTTCCTTCCTTCTTTCCTGCATCCTTTTCTCTCCTTTACTCCACAATCTCTCCTCTTCTCTCACCTCTCTCTCTCTCCCTCTCTCCTGCTCCTCTCACCCTCTCCATCTCTCACTCTCTCTTTCTCACCCTTCTCTAGTTCACGAAGTCTCTCTCTCTCTCTCTCTCTCTCTCTCTCTCTCTCTCTCTCTCTCTCTCTCTCTCTCTCTCTCTCTCTCTCTCTCTCTCTCTCTCTCTCTACCTTTCGTACCCTCACCCTGACACCCTGACCGTCACCCTTACCCCCTCCCCCTCCCCCCACACCCCCAGTCACCCTAGGAGGACAGCAGCATCAAGACACAATTTTCACAAGAGCAAGATTAATAAGGCGCCATCTTTGTTTGACACTCTTAACTATTAAAAGCGGTTGTGAATTTTCATCTTTTTTTTGTTCATTCTCTTTTTTTTTTTTTTTCCTCTCGCTGTCTGTCTGTTTGTCTGTCTGTCCGTCCGTCTGCCTCTCTCTCTCTCTCTCTCTCTCTCTCTCTCTCTCTCTCTCTCTCTCTCTCTCTCTCTCTCTCTCTCTTCCCTTCTCTTCTCCTTCTACCATGAAATGAAGGAGGAGGTGGGGAAGGAAGTACTAGTTTTGCAGGAGGAGGAGGAGGAGGAGGAGGAGGAGGAGGAGGAGGAGGAGGAGGAGGAGGAGGAGGAAGAGAAGACTCAAGTGGTGGGGGGTGGAAGGTATGAAAGCTTGCAAGGTGGGGTGAAGAGGCGTGGGGCGGGCAAGGGAGGAAGGGGAGGAGGGAGGGGGAAGAGGTCAGAGGAGGGGGAGGGCGGGGCGGGGCGGAGCGGGGCGGGGCGCAGTAAGGGCAGAGGTCGTGGTAACAACACCAACCGGTTCTGATCCCTGGTACCGGTTCTTCTCCCCCCTCCCGGTACCTCCCCAATACCCCGCCCCGCCCCTCCCTCTGTCTGCACCGCCCGCGTCCACAAGCACCCACACCACACCCACAGCGCGCGCCTCTTCCACATCCCCGTCCGTACACACCCCAGTACACACCCGCACACGCCCGCACACGCCCACACTTGCCAAATTTCGCACCCACATCACGCCCACACATCGTAAACTTCACGGATACGCCCATATTTACGTCCATTCAAACTCACGCTGCACAAAATTCACACCCACACTCCGAGAACCACACAGATGCATCCACACCCACCCACATCCACCCACGTCATCATCCACACCCATGGCAACATCTCCACCCCAATTCACCTCACTATTACACCCCTCTCCTCTTCCTCTTCCCGCCCACAGATCTTCACCCATTCCTCTTCCCCCTCCCTCCCCCTCCCCCTCTAAGTTAACCACTGCCATCACCTCCAACATATTTCACAATGGACACGAAAAAAGTGGTAATAAAAACGAAGATAATGTCATGGGGGGGTGAGGGGGGCTT